>NW_004955408.1:36569472-36631943 GCF_000276665.1 Chinchilla lanigera
CCAACAGCCAACATCATTCTCAATGGACAAAAACTGAAAGCTTTTACTTTAAAATCAGGAACAAGACAAGGATGTCCGCTGTCACCACTCCTGTTCAATATAGTTCTGAAACCATTAGCCAGAGCAATTAGACAAGAGAGAGAAATGAAAGGAATAAGGATAGGAAAGGAAGAATTAAAACTATCAGTATTTGCAGATGACATGATACTTTGCATGGAAGACCCCAAAACCTCCACAAGAAGACTTCTTGAATTAAGCAACAAATTCAGCAGTGTAGCTGGATACAAAGTCAACACTCAAAAATCGATAGCATTTCTATACATAATAAACAGACTGAGAGAGAAATTAAGGAAACCATACCTTTCACAATAACATCTAAGAAATTGAAATATTTAGGAATCAATCTGACAAAAGAAGTAAAAGATCTCTTCAATGAAAACTACAGTACTCTGAAAAAAGAGATCAAGAAGATTTCAGTAAATGGAAAAATGTTCCTTGCTCATGGATAGGAAGAACTAACATTGTGAAAATGGCCATACTCCCAAAACTGCTCTACAGATACGATGCAATTCCCATTAAACTACCATTAGCATACCTCACAGATCTAGAGAAAACATTCCTTAAATTCATGTGGAACCAGAGGAGACCCAGAATAGCAAAAGCAACCCTGGGCAACAAGGACAAGTCGGGTGGAATCACAATCCCTGACTGAAATTATACTATAAAGCTATAGCCATAAAATCAACCTGGTACTGGCTAAAAAACAGGCCTGAGGATCAATGGTACTGGCTAAAAAACAGGCCTAAGGATCAATGGAAGAAACAGCCACAACCAAAAACACATTCAGCCACCTAATCTGTGATAAAGGGGCCAAACAAACTTACTGGAAGAACGATAGCCTCTTTAATAAATGATGCTGGAAAAATTGGCTTGCCACCTGCCAAAGACTGAAAATAGAACCAAGTCTATCACCATGCACCAAACTCAAGTCAAAATGGATCACAGATCTCAATATTAAAACAGAAACACTAGATCTATTGGAAGAGAAAGTAGGTAAAAACCTTGAAGACATAGGGGTAGGTAGAGAGTTTATGAACTAAAACCAAACTGCATGTGAAACGCTTCAAAGAATCAACAACTGGGATTTCACCCTACTGAAAAGTTTCTGCACATCTAAAGAAATCACCAGCAGAGTAAAAAGAAAACTCACAAGCTGGGAAAAAATTTTACCTGACTGTCCCTCGGACAAGGGACTTCTATCTAGAGCATATAAAGAATTAAAAAATATCAACCTCCCCTAATTCAAAGACCCAATCCAAGAATGGGCAGCTGAGATGAATACACACTTCTCAGATAAAGAAATACAAATGGCAAACAAATACATGAGAAAATGTTCAACATCATTAGTCATTCGAGAAATGCAAATTAAAATAACACTGAGATTCCACCTTACCCCAGTAAGAATGGCTAGCATTAAGAAATCAACCAATAGCAAATACTGGTGAGGCTGTAGAGAGATAGGAACCCTTCTCTACTGCTGGTGGGAATGCAGACTGGTGAAACCACTGTGGAAATCAGTTTGGAGATTCCACCGAAAACTAGGTATAGAGGTCCCATTCAACCCAGCTATTCCCCTTCTGGGTACTCTCCCAGAAGATCTGAAAACATCATATCACATGAATATATGTACACCTATGTTCATAGCAGCACAATTTGTAATTGCTAAAATGTGGAAGCAACCCAAATGTCCATCTACTGAGGATTGGATAAAAAAATTGTGGTACTTTTATATAATGGAATATTACTCAGCTATAAAGGAAGATAAACTCGAGGCTTTTATAGGTAAATGATCACAACTAGAGACCATACTGATAAATGAAATAAATCAGACCTGCATGTGCAAGTACCACAGTGTCTCACTAGTGTAAAACCTGAAAGAGTGAATAAGAACTCAGAGGTATGATAGACATTGTGAAACGAAAGGAAAATGCTCAAGGGTAAAGGGCAACTGGGATGTGGGAAAACAGAAGGGAAAGAAGGAGAAATTTTGTATGTACGTGTATACAGGTTAGTTAACATAGTTGAACTACTGTCTTCTAATTCTTTGCTGAAAGAAACAGTTAATGATTCTTGATTGATCAGTATTACATGTCTCTATTTGTTTTCCTGAGTAACCACTTTGAAGATATCAATATATAATGCAATAAGCACTGTTAATTTCCTACCACTTTGTAACTCTGTATTGTTTGTATTTTTCTTTTGCTATGTTGTAAATGGTTGTTTGTTTGTTAATGTTTCCCTTCTTTTATTATTAAAATAAAAAAAGTAAAAAAGAAAAGCGAGTTGTTTGACTTTCTGAAAGAATCAATTTATTTAGTTTTTTAAGACAGGGTTTCACTAAATTGCCAAGCCTGGCTTTGAACTCCCAATTCTCTTGCCTCATCCTCTGGTGAAACTGGAATTACAGGTAGTGTCACCATGGCTGATCAGCAATCTATTTTTAAGATTTATCTCAATGTCGAGGCCCCTGTAATCTAGTATGAAATGTACTAAAAACCTGTTCTATGTGCTAATGATTTGCCACCATCAGTTTGGATTATTCTTGGCCCATAAAAACAATCAAATCAATTTCTTTTGACATTTATTTCATTTTCTTAGGGCTCTATTTTTCTCACCTGCAAAAGGAGAGGATTAGATCTCTGAGCTCAGGCAGAAATTGTGACTTAATTATTCCTTAATTTTCACTAATTCAGCCTGCAATTTGTCTGATTGAATTTACGTTTTTAATGGCTTTCGCAAATTTGAATATAATTTTATGGTATTTGATCAACAACTCAAAAACAAACACAGTCACTTAGAGATTCTCAGTAAATAAGAAAGCCCGCACGTATGTGGCAAGTCAGCACAATGAGCGGCTCTGTGCCTCCCATGGCAGGAAGCCAATTGGTCAGGGCTGCTTCGCTGCTGCTGTACAGGGCCTGCCGGCTGCTGTGCCCCTTGGGAGCACTTTCTTGCTTTTATATGCAAAAATCTCTAGAGGACTGTGGGAGCCCGGGGAAGTGCTTGTTGAATGCAGTGGGCGGAGGGACCCACGGTATTCTTATTCTACACCTACCTCACACAGAACATGCTCTGTGGCTGCACTGGCCAAGGAGGGGTACGATAAGGGTATTCTGAGTGAGGGTTTTGCAAAGTATATTTTAAGGGACTTTCTTTTCTTTTAAAAAGCATGGGAAATGGTGGGTGAATCAAAGGAATAGGTTTTCTTATTTGCAAGACTTCTCTTTAAAGTGCCAAGCTCCTGAAACCAAAGTCCCCAAAGTGGAATATAGATTACCTGCAGGTATGTTAAGCACGACTTTCAGAGTCCTCATCATGGTTAAAAAGAAAGAGTGGGGCAGTGACGACTGAGGTACCGAAGTTTTGCCATCCCTGTCCTTACTTTTAGCCCTTCCTGACTCTCTCAAACTGCACTCATATCCACACCCTACTCTGTTAGGAAATCCCAGGGATGTGAACAGAGCTGCAATTTGCCTGACGCAGATACTTTTAATTTCATGTAAGATGGAAATTCAGACTCTATAGTGGGGGTGTATTCAGCGGAAGAGAGCATGCTCAGAGCTCTGAGGGGATCACCAGCACGGAGCCTCTTAAAAAGACGAAAGTCTCCCGACCCCCCAAAATAATCTGCTGTGGATGCTGTCCCGTTTGCTGTAGCTTCTTCTGCTGACACCTGGATCCCTGAAGGTGCTTCCTTCACTATCCTGGAACTGCCTAGAACCAAACCCGCCCAAGCCCAGGGTAGAACCCGAGGTGGGGTTTCTATGTCCAGCAACTCACACACACAGGCTCAGTTCAGTAAGCCCTTCCTCCCAGATGCGCAAGTGCTCGTCCATTTATTAGAGGAGAGGAATTATAACTTTGGTTATCTTTTTTTTGAAACAACTGTGAATGAAATATCATTAACATTAAATATTAAATATAATGTTATATTTATAATGTTATATAAATATATTTATAATGTTATATTATAATTTATAATGTTCAATATTATCTTTATAATGTTATATAACTATAACATTAAAATTAAATATTATTTACTTACATCAAATGGCACTTATCATGTACAGTACTATGTAAGCTATAAAACACTTAAATGGAATATAGCTACCATTTCTTGTATTCTTTTGAATATTCATTACTATATTCAGAACAGCTGAGCCACAAACAAGTGTAACCACTGGAACCCAGTAAACTTCTGATTATGCTGGGAACACACATACTGAGTTACTTATGCTGCCTTCTATAACTCAATATCAAAAATGTACTGGACATGGCCTGTTAAAAGCAATAAACATGTAAATGACCTGTAGTTAGTGATGCAAAATAAAATGTGAGGGTTAAATTCTGTCCCTTTCATGGGACAGAATGTGATGAGAGCAGATATTTGACCCAAACTTAGAAAGGCAGACCCACCTGCGACCCAGGCTCTTGCAGGACCCCGAGCGCTGTGTGCCGTCTCCTCTTGCGGAGGGAGGCAAGGAGCAGCCATGCCGGCCTCCAAAGGGAGATTAGCACTGCTCAACAAGGAAAGGGAGATCCCCTTGCCGAGAGCCCTTCCGAGATTTATAGAAACAACCTATAAATTGTTACTTCATGTTCTTTGATCAAACTATTATTGGAAGAGTCACATAGTATAAGAACTTTAATACTTTGAGAAGGGGGATTTGAACTAATGGGGTCTATGTTACTATATTACTTATGCTTGGAATATACTCATGTTTCAAATTCAGGCATTCAGCAGGAGTTTCTTATAAACAAAACAGCACATTTTTTTTTCTATCATTATCTCTAATTCAATTATCTATCTATCTATCTATCTATCTATCTATCTATCTATCTATCTACCTACCTATCTATCATCTATTCCAAAGTAGGTACCTAGTCACTTCCCATGGAAAAGAAAGATTGTTTAGATAAAAAAGAACACTATGCATGCTGCACTCAAAATAAAACTAACTACCAGTATGTTCAAAGGAGAAAAAGACATCCTGCTTAACAAATCTAGCAGCATTTATAAATGTGGACTATAAGAAGTCCATCAAAGCCACGGTTTGAATGAGCATGTGAAGGAATACAGATGAACCATGCCCTTTTCTTCCTACCTTCCTTTTTCTCTCCCCTTAGTAGACATTAAGAAAAAGATTGAGCTCAGTGTTTGCTTTTGAGAGTCAATATACAAATGATTTGATGAAGATTTATTCATATGCACCAGGTCTGTCTCATAGAAATTATTAAGGAAATAATTTTTGAGCAGCAAATGAATAAAAGGTAAGTAAAAGACATAATACATATTAAGGGCCTTTGCAGACTCTAAACTGTTAATCTCAGGAGGCTGAAGTCCCAGCTCTGAACATTTATTAAGTATGTGTTAGGTTCCAATGTATTTGGAAAAGGCAAATTTCATAATAAGGTAAAAGCTGATTTTAAATGCTTTAGTTATTTAATATTTATCAAAGCTGTTAGCACTGCATTTTTTCTTTCTTTCCTTTCTTAAAGCAAACCTTGAAAAATTTTACAAACAACTTATTATATGATGCCATGGTCTGGAATTTCCTAAAACATTTCCAATTAAGAAATGTTGAAAGAATTATTTCTCATTAAAAAATCAATATAACTATGTGGAACATTTTTTGAAAAATGACTAATGAGGAAAACTAAATTTTTACTTTTTAATAAGTAGCATAAAATGTTAAAAAAATATATGGTGTGTTATGAAATGCTAGATCCAGACATGACCCATACTGATGTTTTGGCATATGCTGACATAACATAAAATGACTTAAGAAAAAATTTAAAATATCTCTAAATGCCTCAAGCTAATGCACAAATGATTTACAGTAAGACCAGAAGTAACAATGCCCCAGGAGGAAAACAATGTATGGAAGAAAATTATCTTTTGACTTTTGTCCCTTAAAATGGGAGGCCATGGCAAGACCTTAGAGCCAGGCATATGGGAAATGCAATGAGGCCCATGAAGCTACACGAGCCTCTCCTCAGCTCTCTGCCATCTTATTACTCTATTTTTTTGTGTGTGCTGTGTGTCTTTTATGATCTACAGTCACTTATTCAGAGAACCTTAGCATTTAATAGTTTATTAAAAATACTGCCTGAAGTAGAGTGCTTTTATCTGATGTATTAGGAACTGGAATTTACTTAGGTAATTAAAAGACAAAGCAAGAAATCACACTCAAAATGATACTTTTAAAAGTAAATATTTTATTTTTTTCTTTTCTTTTTGCCATGCTGGGAATTTAAACTAGGACCTTATGCATGCTAGATAAGTACTCTCTCACTGAGTTACATTCCTAGCATTTTATGTTAGCAGGATTTATTGTGCATTCATTTACTAATCTTTGATATTGATGATGCCATGGGCTGCTTTTTGGAATTCCAGTAGTTTTCTAATCAAAACTATTCCACAATGAAAAACAAAACAAAGAAACAAATAAAAACTATTCAGCAATGCATCCTCACTGATTACCCTTAGTGGGGTTTGGTTAAATGGAGCAGGAACTCATATATATATATATATAAAACTATATCTATATCTATCTATCTATCTATCTATCTATATAATGTGAGTGCAAAAATTTAGGTTTTTCCTATTTTTCTCTGGTCTTTCAAATGTTTTGATTCCTCACTAACTTAACAACATGTTTTTTAGTAACTCATCTTTAAGGTATCTTTGCAAAGACTGCATATATTGGATTTGCACAAGAATTGCAATGATTTTTTTCTGTTCCACCTTTATATATTTGTCATTTATAATAAAATAGGTAGGGAAGGGTAAAGGTTGCACCTGAACTGGTGGACAGCAATGCATTACTGATGCATTAATGAATAGTTTTTGTTTGTTTGTTTGTTTGTTTGGGTAAAAGTGCCTAACCTTGATGTTGAACTGGAGATATTTCTATACATACATGACTTTTACATAATGACTAAGACTCTTTGATACTTGATATTTCCAACTATACTACATCATATCAGGCTAACCTTGGTTTCAGATGATGCCATGGGCTGATTTGGGATAAGGTTCTTACCCCTGTTAAAAACTAATTTT
Source organism: Chinchilla lanigera (assembly GCF_000276665.1). NCBI lineage: Eukaryota > Metazoa > Chordata > Mammalia > Rodentia > Chinchillidae > Chinchilla > Chinchilla lanigera. Next base: position 36,576,596 of record NW_004955408.1, read on the forward strand.
CAAAAAAATTAAATCATGACTATCATGCAGACATAAAAAGGAAGACATATTAAAGGTCTTATTCTACTGTTAATCAGAGATACTACCACTGATTCAATAGATAGTACCACTGATTCAATAGAGAATCCAAAGAACAAACACATGTGTCAGCAAGAAATATTGAAATAAATGTACAAATAGAGGGAAATCACTTTTAGAGATGATGAGTTAAGGAAGTCAATTAATCTTCCCCTTAACTGGAAAGAATCTGTATATCTACCAAGAAGAATTCTTTTGCATTGATGTCAAATTTTTTGGAAATTGCACAGTAATAAGAGAGCTCTTGTGGATCAGAATCAGACAATGTAGAGGAACATCTTGTGGATCATGTGTAATTTTCCACCTAAACACAACTTTTTCCTTAAAGTTCTGTTTCATAGATGGTGAAATAGAAGTTTACAGAGGACAAGTTTTTCAGTAGATTACGTTCTCTGGTAGGGAAATGAACTGTTTCATTAGGAGGGGTGTCTATCAGAGTTTGATAGTGCAAGTAAGATATGCAAAGTGACCGAAGTCCTTGGAAATACACCACTTCTATTACTTGTGAAGAAAGTACGCGATGGGCAGAACTGCAACATAGTCACAATTTGACCTGTTCCTCTGACAGTGGGAGACCCTCCCCGATGCATGCCATTTTGGGAGAAAAAAATATGCACAAACAGTATAAATGGTATTAGAGTACATTCCTACTCATCTGAGTTTCATCTCCATTGGCAGTGAGAGGAAGAGTTTGGGATCCAAAGAATGAAGGACCAAAAGGTCATGGTGAACATGTAGTCTAGAAAACTTCTTGGTACAGTGCTTACAATTACTTGCTCTTCTGACTCTGCAGGTGATGATAGATAACAAACCGTTGTTATATGTCCTTGTGTCATCCCTGGCTGGAAGGAAGTTGAGACGGAGATACGGGACAGGCTCATGTTCCTGGTGTTTCGTAGGTTGTCTCAAACCTGAGCAATTGCTTAAATGTTTCTTAACCCTGCCACTTACAAGAACTTAGGAGAATAAAGCCAACCCAATGTGAGCATTAAGAATAAAAAAGGGAGTTAGCATAAGTTACATTCTGGTAGATGCAAACCTACTATGTGGCAGAGCCTGCATTCCAACACAGATGTAGCCAGTGCCAGATCCAGTTTCTTAACTTCTCCACTGTGGGGTTTACTCTGTTTCCTCAACAGGAAACAACAGGTACACGGTGCTTTCTTTACTGAATCATTTTCTGGGACCAGCACTGACAATGTTTGGTAACAATCTCTGTTGTGTGCTAATACGATCAGAGTGGAAGTTCCCACATACCCTTAGCAGCCAAGTGATTTCACATGTAGGGCACAAACTGAGCCAGAATTTCACTGTACCAGGCCAGGAAATGGCCAGGCTGACCTCATCTCCATCAACAGTGTCTTATTTCCTGCTATTTACTCAATTTACCTTATCGTGTATGGGAGACACACAGGCTAACTAAATAAATAAACAATGAACTATGAGTTGGAAGTCTTGGATGCTGTTCCAGACCTTGAACATCATTAGCCATGCTATAGCTTCATCTTTCTCATTAATAACACAAGGATGATGGCATTTGACCTCTATTCCAGCTGGGAAATTATTTCTATGAGAGAATGTAAAATAGAAAAAATGTTTCACATATAGGAAAGGATGCTGTTAACACTGTAATGCAGATTAGGTCATTTCTACAACAAGCAGAGAGGCAGAGTAAGAGAAGGTAAACTGTGTGTGAGATAATTCAGAATGATCCTTCAGAAGTTACCTGTATCCGAGTTGTTTCAGTTGAGGTTCCATGAATTTCAAGTGATAAAAATTCAGGTCAAGTGGTCTCAAGCAAAAAAGTGACATTTTTTCTTTCTGGCTAGAATATCTGCAAAGTGTGGAGGCCTGTGTGGCTTCAGAAAACGTCACTATCAGGACCTTGTTCTATTGGTTCCCCCCTTTCCTCCTTCCCTCTTCATTTCTAGACTTTCTTTTTCTTGTGTTGGTTTCACTCTCAAGCAGGTTTCTTAGGCCGGGTACCAAGGTGGCTGCTTGTTACTTGCACTTTCACTGCAGAGACTGCTGTTCCTTACGCCTCCCGAAGTTGTAGGGTTCCATATGATTGGCTCTAGTCGGAAACTGTGCCTGAGTTTTGATTGCAGGCCCATTCTGAGTACAGGGTTGGAATCAGCTGTGAGGAGTGAGACAGTGGAAGAATAGATCCACATACACAAAAAAGTGTAGAATATTCTTATCAGAAGAGAAGCAAATGTTAGTAATGCAGTAGAAATGTTTTGGAGGTCTTTGTGATGTGAGGAAGCTTGAATCAGCTGTATTGACTAGCTGTGACAGTCAGCACTGTACACTGTACAACTACATCAGTGACAGTGTCATTCCTTTGTTGTGGAAATGTCAGGGAGATCAAGACAATACTACTTGGAATCTTAATAGTATTTCTTTCAGAAATACTTCTTGTAGGACCTATTAAATTAATATTTAGTTAAATTTTAAAACTTACTTGTCTAATAGAGTAATGGGAGTGATAGAGGTAGTTCTCCTAAACTAAAAGATATATCTTGTCATTTACCTGTCTACCCATGAAATTCTAAAATATAGAACTTGAGTTAAGTGCATTATGGACTCAGTAATTTTCTTTTTTGGGAGAGGAATTTCTATGGTATGGCTTATTCACCCATTCAATAGTTATTTATGGAGTCTGTGGACAAGGCACAGTGTATTTCAAGAGCAATAATTCAGCCCTCTCTCCAAAATGATGAATACGGTCTTGCCATATTCAAATGTGTTTTACTAAATTAAGAAAAAAGATGTGAATGACATAGTTAATTATAAAGTATGACATTCAGGCACATGGAAAGTTGCTTAACTGAATTAATAATAGAGAATGAAAACTGATTTCTTTTTCTTTTTTACTTCTTTTTTGACTCATCAAATTAGCCAAAAAATTTGATAGTACCAAGGGAGGCAGTAGTGAATAATAATCATGCAGCCATCATAGAGAAAAGTTTTGCAATTTGTTAAAATACAAAATATTTGTAAGAACTCATATATGAGAATGCATGCTATCATGCTGTTTGTAAAGAAGGAAAAAGCCTAAAAACATAAAATTCTAGCAAGAGAGGAACAGTGAAATTGGCTGTAGAAAATGCACATTTAGGAATGTTATATACACATTTTGAGAATAAAAATATATTTTAATTTAATTTAGCATGGACATACAGATATGCTATGTTTATTTAGAAATATGTTTCTAAGTGTATAGAAGAATTCAGCCTGTACAAACGTTTCTATTTCCTGGAGGGGATGTGGTCCGGAGAACTGGCTGATGAGAGGGAGTGAGGGGTTTGAGATTATCTGCATTGTTTGAAGGAGTTTATAAGGATGTTCTTATACAGTAGTTGTTTAAATAGAATTCTACAATTGTGTTGGCTAAAAATAGATGTTACATTTTTATAATTTATTACTGCCTATATAATGGACTTCATATTTTGATGTCATTTTACTCTTAATAAATGTATTTAATTACATATACAATCAGGTGTATATTTCTATAAGGCTACCTAAAACAGAGATATATTGAATAGGTTTCAAAAATCTGCTCTTTACTATAGTACCCACATGGAACTATTTAAATTTAAATTCAAAACAATTACATAAATTCAAACATTTCTTTTCATAACATTACCCACATTTTATGTGCTCAGTTGTCACATAGGACTGTGGGCTACCATTTTGGATGGCACGGATGTAGAACAGCTTTTGATCAAAGAAAGGTCTTTTGGACAGTGCTGATCAAAGCCATTTTCACTTTCTATCCCATCTTTTAAAACTGTGGCTTGCTTTTAAAAGTACAACATATATTAGCTCTGACCAATAACAGAAAAAAATAACATACACTTACATCTGTCCTCATCAAACATATCTAAAGTCAACTGGTGCCAGAGTAAAATTTTCCCCCAGCCCCTGAATAATTTAGTGTCTGGAAACACTCAGCTCTTCACTGCTGTTTGAGTTTAAACCTTTCTTTTTTTTTTTTTTTTTGGTTTTTCTCTGGTACCGGGAACCGAACTCATGACCTTGTGCTTGCCAGGCAGGCGCTTTTGCCGCTGAGCTAAATCCCCAGCCCCTTAAACCTTTCTTTAACGTTGACCCAAGCTCGCACATGAGAGACTCTGTGGTGTGGACTGTGAACATGATGTGTAATATTTGAGTCTACTCTGCACCCAAATGGAGCTGCCTAAGTTCCTGTGGGTTTATAGATATGGAAATCAACCCGCACCCTGCATGGGAGATTTGCCTTTTTGCTCTTGTGGCTTACACTAGGGAGCATGAGAATTTCCAGTGAATTGCTTCACTGTGTGCTTTCCCACTGGAGCTGTGGGGCTTGTGAATTTTTATCACGCATTTTCTAGGAGATTCTGTCTCTCCTGGATTGTAATTCTCTTGGGCTCAGAGTGCAAATGCCTGGGTTAATATCATCAGCTCCAAGAGGGCCTGCAGGATAATGAGTGTAACCATGACGGATACGATCATGTCAAGAAAACAGAGGCCACTTCAGATTCAAGCAGGAAGAGATCTAACACAGAGGAGAGGCTTATGCAACCAGTGCCAAGCATGGATTAGGAAGATTGCTTTTAGGAAATCTCAAGAAAACCACCACTGGAGGGTTTGAGTGTCTGTGCACCTGGAAGTTGCTGGAAAAAACCCATATCTCCCAGCTTCCCATGTTCACATACCTGTCAGGAACTGTTGCTGTAGAAATACAGCTTCTCTTTTCTTGTCTTTCCTCTGCCACTAGTGCCTGACCACTTAACACTCATGGGATGTACCAAGTTCTGCTGTTATGGAAGCCTGAGAAATGTAATTCCCAATCCTTCTGCTCCTGTGGGGTAGAGGAGAACTGTGGATTCGGGAAGGAGCGGAGTGGCATCAACAGTACCCAGCAGGCACAATCCCACCCTCCGTCCCAGAGCTCTGCCACAGCATGTGGAGAAGAATGGACTACACAGTCATTTCTTCCAGCATCAGAGTTGGAACACGTGTATTTCCAAAATCAGTTCAGTAACTGGGAATGATTAAGAGAAGAATTTAGAGACTGGGACGACTTCAAAGTCTCTCACAGGTTATTGAGTTCAATTGATAAAACTTGCACCCGATCAGTGTTACTGAGAAATGTTCTGAAAATACAGATTCTTAAGCCCTACTTCAGAACTACCGAAGCAGAGTTTTGGTGGTAGAGGGAACGAGAGGGGTAGTCCTGGGAATCACCAGGTGTCTAGCTTGTTGACGAGACACCAGCTCTCAGATCAGCATTTGGAAAAGAGAGGGATAGTTTTTTTTTTCCCCTGGGTTTCTGGACGGTTTGCCTTAGAGTAATAGAATTCATTTTCTGCAGCATCTACAAATTGAGGTTTTAGAATGGAAGACACAGTCAAATGGGAGTGAATAGTCATATGCTTGGAAATTCCAATGTCTCCAATTTGTGAGGGGAACCCATTAACCTCAGCATAGTTCCTGAGACTATGAAGATACCCCCAGAAGTGAAACATTGATAAAACCCTAAGTATTGTTAAAGTCTCCTTTTACAGGGAGAGGGAAGGGAAATGAAATATTGTGAAACTGCTTATGTATTAATACATTTTCTCCATTGTTAAAAGGCCCACTTTAAATAAGTATTTACTGCTGTCATTACAAATAAAAGACATGCAAAAGGCACACTTGGCTGATTATACTATTTTTATTATGAAAATATATATTGCACTATAGCAAGTTCTAAGATACTACTTTTATCTGGGAAGGGTGTTCCTGGAATCTAAGAGTGAGCAGGTGTTAGTTGCAATCTCCTGGCAAGCATATTCAAAGTCCTTTTGTTCCTGTGATTAATTGGCTAGTCTCTGGGATCATGACATATGAACCGATTTCTAGTTTTTGCGAGGACTCTTGTTAATTTGTGGGGTAGCTAGAATTTATGATTTTTAATACAGCATTTTTTCCTTCTCATTAAAGGTGGAGGAAAGTGACTTGTAAAGAAAACAAGAGATTAGTCTCTGTCACATTTTGTTTCACCGTCTAAATAAATTTGTAGGGTATATATGTGCTGGGCAGTGTTTTGCACTCCAACATTATGCCCAAGTTTTAAAAATGAATCTCTGCCCGAAGAATGAAACCATATAAAAATCATTCAGCCAGGTAAATTCTGAACTCAGGTTTGCTAGAGCAATGAACTTGATGAATGACGCTATATACAACTGATAAAATTTCCTTTTATGAGTCTGTATTAAAAATGGAAAAATCTGTGAATTTTAAACACACAGGGGATTTGGCTAATTTTTAGCATGGGCTTTGAGCCACTGGACTTTGAGGGTGTAAAAAAACCTCATTTCCTGCAGTGTCAAATATAAGAAAATTCTTGACAGTGAGGTACACATGTGCCCAGGAAGGGAAGGGGTTGAAACTCTTCGCACCAGAAAGAAAGAGGTGAGCTAATGCTGGGTACATGAAAAGCAGAAAGAGGAAAAGTTCTGGAGGATTAATTAAACTGGTAACTTTATCAATTTCAGTGCAGGTTTTCATATCCAAATCTGCCATAACAAAGTTGATCTATGCAAAGAAAGGAAAATCTTTTGTTAAGTGGTCAGAGAAAATGATTGTATGAGCAAAGACATACTTCCTGGCTACCGTTGCAAAAAATACAGCAGCTTTTAAAAATCTTAGCATTTATTTTGAGACGTGGTTTTTAATTGGAGGGTGAGTAAAAAAAAAAAAACCAAGAAATCTAAAAAAATTCCTATGGATATTTATGCATAAAATAGAAGTATCATATATAGCCATATATAATTCAGGAATTTCACTTAAGGTATAAATGATTAGAAAATGAACAATCTTAAGAGTTAAAATGAAACCTATTCTTGAATATTGTTCATCCAAGATGTGGAATTTTCTTTCTGCCAAAAATGATAAAAAGAGGCTGGGGAATGTAGCTCAGCAGTGGGACACTTGCCTAGCATGGTCAAAGCCCTTGATTCAATCTTTAGCACCGTATATACACATTGAAAAAAATCTTCTAAGCTTAGGTGAGCATAAGTATTTATTGTTATAAAGTCATGTGCCTCTCCTATTTTAAAAATCAGAATCTTCACCTACTCAAAATGCAGTGTGTTATTAAATTAATCAGAGCTTTGGCTTTGGGCTTTAGAAGGTCAGAAGTTTCATCGTGACGCCCCTGGGTCCACATGTTGGATCTTTGAGTGGTGGTTCCTAATTATTACTGTGCCTGAGAAATAATGGAAAGATTGTTTTGGTAGCGGATTTCAGGTTCAAGCTCTCAGAAATTCCTACTCAGCTGGTGAGTTGAACTATCTGTGTTTTAACAAGTGTATTAGGCAATTCTCATGTTTCTTTGGCCACATTTAAACTAATATTAATATGAAACTGATGAACCTCTTGGTCTGTATTTTTATTTCTATATTCTTCTCTTTTCTGTTTATTAATTTTTCTTTCATGCTGGAGACTGAACCCAAGCCCCTGCGTATGCTAAGGAAACTCTTTCTCATGGAACTATATTCCCAGGCCCCCTCTATCTACTTCTTTTCTGTTTTAATATCTTTAATTTTGGAAAAGTACAATTTTTCTATTTTCTTATGCTGTCTTCTCTATTTTGAATAAAAAAATATTTCTTTCAGAGCATTATTTTTCTCTTTCCTGTTCCTTTTCTTTCTCTTTTGTGATTTTTCACCTTAACAAAATTGTTCTATAGAATTTATTATAAATTATATTTACTAAATTCTTGTCAGCTCAGTGGTCTTTTCTTACTTTAAAACAGAAATTGAGGGGCTGGGGATTTAGCTCAGCGGCAAAGCGCCTGCCTGGCAAGCGCAAGGTCTTGAGTTCGGTTCCTGGTACTGGACAAAAACCAAAAAAAAAAAAAAAAAAATAATAATAATAAAATAAAAAAATAAAAAAATAAAACAGAAATTGAGGGCTGGAGATATAGCTCAGCGGCATAAGTGCCTGCCTGGCAAGTGCAAGGTCATGAGGTTGATCCCTGGTACCACAAAAAAAAACCTCCAAAAAACAAAAAAACTAGAAATTGGTGAAACATTTTACATTTCTCTTTCTTTAAATGTGACAAAGGTTAAATTAGATTGCTTTTTCACTAATGCATTTCTTCATTTGTTGTCTTCCTAGTCTTGGTTATTCAGTGACAGAGTTCTGTTTCAGGAGAATACAGAACCAGGGAACCACGTAAGGATGAGCTTGAGATGCCCCTGATGCGGACAAAGGCTGTGGTTTAATCCTTTATGATTTCCTCTAGTTGAAGTTGAACACAGCTGCTTACCGTTGAGAGAGTTTTTTCCTTTTGTTATTGGAGACAAGGAAAAAGAAATCAGTTTTACTTTTTAATAAAGCTATGTAGATTTTTTTCTAGGAAATCAGATCATCATGTTGCCAAAAACAAATCAAACCAAAACAAAGTGAAACAGTTGACTCTAGTCTACAAAAAATTAAAATATAAATTACCTGGTTCAATATTTGCATGTAATAGACTGCCAATGCATATTGCATTAAGAAATCTGGAAAAATTATTTTTTCTGATATTTGTTAATAAATGTCAAATATTTGATATTGCTTTAATATACGCAATGTATTTGCATATGTCACAGACAAAGCAGATAAACATTATAAATAAATTTAAAATAAATCTGCCATTTACTTAAAATACATGAACTAATTATCATTTCTATGTGCTCTGATTTCATTCTCATGGATTTCCTGGCCGAGATGGAAAGCTAATAAGCCCAAGGGTTAGAAGTAAGAGCTGTGGATTCACCTGGACTAGAGTTAAAATGTTATGAGATCTGAGACCCAGGAAAGTTTCTTAGTCATTTCAAGCCTCAGAATTTCTTCTGTAGGTAATGAGGATAATAACAGCAGCTCCAGAACTGGCTTATTTTGAGGATTCAATGAAATATGCAGGTAAAGTGTTTACTACCCTGCTTGACATATAGTAAGTAAGACAGACAATAGGACTTTTTTCCCCCAGAACAGAACAGCTTTCCCTTAAAGTCCATGCTAAGGAAGGGCAACTATGTAAAGTATGAATTATCTTTTATAATTATACTCACCATTGTTTCTCATTTTAAAATATTAATAATCACAATGGCTAGAATGTCCCCCCAAAACCATCTAACAACTGTACAATAGTTAAATCTTTCTTTATTACCAAAATGCATAGCAACTCTGTCCAAAAATGTATAACTGCTGCCAAGGACACATATCTTTTCATAGAAAGTACATGGCCCCTAAAATTGCCACTTTCTAAGTGGTCTTAGATGAGTCACTCAAACTTTCTGAGCATTGTTTATTTTTTCAAAATGGAGATAAATTCCTACACTGTATTTTTTTTAGAGATTGAGAAACAGATGTAAAGACTTAATGCTCAGAAGTTGGCATGGACTTTTCTTGGCACTTTCTGTAAAATGTATCTTTAAGTCTCAGACCTTGGGGTGACCTAAGGCTCCACACCAGAGCTGTGAGATGATTTGCCCTCCCAAGGTGGTTGAACCATAGATGAGAACCTGATCCAAGTTCGACCAACATATTCTCTTTTCTGGTTAATTGAATTTGGCACCCAGAAACTTAATTAATCTGGATGCTGGAGTTAAGAGGTAAGATGGTCAGCCAGAGATGAACTGCCTATTTTTCACTGGTAGGCACACTTTTCACAAGGACAAAAAAAGCTACCTGGTAGAGAGAGGACAAATCCCATGCTCAGGGAAAATCAGCACTTGTGTGAGGGTGGCTTAAACTTTGGAATGTTCTGTTATTGGGCCCAGCACTTTACCAGATTCATTTTCATATCTTGTCATGGATATTATTGCTATTTTCCAATAAGTGCCTTTTTTGTTTCATTAGCCTAGATATGTTTTTCTTTGTTGCAATTACATGACTATCTTCTGAAAGTAATTGTTCACTAAATCATGGTTTCCCTTTCACTTACGTTAAAAGTATCATTAAATCATAATCAAGGTATAAAGGACGAGAGTAATACTGCTCCCTTATTAGATTTCAGGTATGGAAACAAGAGTGTAGAAATACGTTGAACACCATACCCAATGTCTTATGGGAAATAGAAAGAGTCAAACTTAAGAAAACAAATAACCAAGATTGGAGCGTGTGTTGGAGATGGCAGGTGGATAGTGATTTATAACTATAGGAAATCTGTTACATGCCTGCCTGCTATAGTTTGTATCTAGGTGTTCCCCTCAAAGCCTCAAGAGCTCATAGGGTGGGCTTTGGAAAGGTGATTTGATCATGGGGATCTGATACCAATGAATCAGTCCACGGATGAGCTTATAGCTAAATGTGATGGTGAGATTTGAAGCCTGCTTGGAGGAGGCGGTCACTGGGGACGTGGCCTGGAGGGGTCTCCCTCCCTCCTCCCTTGATCCCTTTCTGCTTCCTGCCTAACTTGCCATGAACTCCTCCTCTGTAGCCATGCCCTTCAGCCCTGTCACACTGGCTTGGAAACAGCCGGCTCTGGACGGAACCCTCTACAAACTGTGAGTTGAAATAAACCTCTCCATGAAGTTGTGGGTATCAGGTGATTTTGTCCTAGCAGCAAGGACAGTAACAAAGACACTGCCCAAATACAGTCCAGGCTTTTGTTTTGAGTTAGTAGTGTTACAAGTTGAAGAATTTCAATTTTTTGTAGACAGAATGCTTCATTTGGAATCAATTGTTTCTCTATCCTTGCTGAGGTTAGCTAGTAGTTGGTTGAGCACATTATCTCACATAAGGATACGCGATGGAAACATATCTAGAATCTTCTAACTATAAATGGAATTAATTATGAGCTTTAGAATATCTGATGACTTCATAAAAATGGGCATCTGGTATTAAGTAATTTTGAGTAATCAGAATGGAGATGAGAAACATGGAAAAGTCGTTTTTCATTTCCAAGCTTCCAAATGTTGGAGGCAAATTCCATGCTAGATAATCAGGTTAACCACAAAACTCAAGAATAGAAATAAATTGAGAAGCATAGATTCTTTATCCTTGAAGATGCCATGATTTCTTCCATTTTTTGAAGAACTAGACCTGAAAACATTTCCGGCTATACAGAACTTTTGTATAACACTTGCTTTGTTACTTTGCTCTCCATAGTAAAACTGAGGAAAATAGTGACCATAACCTGGGCAGATCTTTCACAGTAAGCCTGTGAGCTGCAGCTGTCCCAAGTGTGGTAGGGGAGGAGATTTGTAGGAATGGAATTCTGTGGCTCCTGAGACTGCTCAGTAATATCTGGTTAACTTTGGAAATGCTTTCTTCAGTGACCTTCACAACCTGACCTGACCTTTGAAATTTTATTCCATGTGTGTGTGTGTGTGTGTGTGTGTGTGTGTGTGTGTGTGTCTTACTGGATATTGAGTGCAGAGCCTCATGAATGCTGGACAAGCACTCTACCACCGAGCTACACCCCTAACCTTTAAGCTTATTTTCTGAGACAAGGTCTCCCTAAATTACACAGATTGTCCCCTAACTTATGATCCTCCTGCTTTGGCCATCAAACAACTGTGGTTACAGGTGTATTGCCCACCAAGCCTGATGTGAATTTTATTTCTTTATTGAATTAAATAGAATTTCAAAAATACCGACTCTTTTGAAGGGGCAGTATGTAAAGGATTGGGGATTCTATACAAATAAATAATACACAGTTTCCACATTCAGCTATTAATGTGGGCTGTGGTCCAGTGTGATCAGAGCACATTTCCTGGAGGATTTGTCTTTTCAGCTGGACATTCAGGAAGATATAGATTTCCAGAGATTATAAATGTGATATTATCCCATGTTGATATAATAAACAATGATCTTATCTGCCTATAAAATGAAATATGGGAGCTTTGTTACAAAAAATTGGGATTCTTTCAAGGATAGGTAACTGAATAAAGGCCACAGTACTTATTCTAGAAGCTCATCTGTCCTGGAAGCATAGTTGCTTCATCTAAGTGACACAATGGTGCCAGCCCTGTCCATATCAGTACAGTAAAGTTCTGGAGTAAGGTTTACTAGGCTAGTGCTGATAGAAACTGCAAGGTGTAAACTGGAACCTAAGGGATAATCTAGAAATAGACACACACTCAAGTACAAGGAATTTGTTTCTAATAAAGATGCCAAGGCAAATTATAGAGAAAGCAGGGTGTTAAACATCTGCATGCAATGAAAATCTTTTGACCCCAATATGTAACTTTAAAAAGTAACCCAAAGTGGATCGTATATCTAAATGTGAAGCATAAAAGTATATAATTTAGAGGAGGAAAAAAAGAACATAAAAAATCTTTATGTCCTGGGCTTGAGCAGAGTTAAATATGATAACAAAGAACAGATCAAAAAAGAAAAGAACAAATTAGAATTCAACACTATAAAAAAGTTATGGTTTTTGAAAGAACAGTATCAATAGAATGAAAAAGCAAGCTAAAGACTGAGAGAAAATATTTGCAGGTTGTATACCCAACAAATGATTTATCAAGGGTGTGTAAAAAAATTGCTAAGCCAAATATAAAGAAAAAAGCCAGTATAAAAGTGGATCCAACACTTGAAAAAACACTTTTACAAAGACAGAATGTGGATGGTAAATAAGCATATGAGGAAATATCTGATATCATTAGTCACTGGGGAAACACAAACTACTGTTGGTGCATCTGTTACAATGCCTAAGATTTTAAAATCTATGAACAATATCAAGTGTTGGTGAGGATGTGGGGTAAATGGAATGCAAAATGGTACAGTTATTCTGGAAAACACTTTGTCAGTTTCTTAAAAAATAGTTAAATGTACACTTGCCATATGACCCAGCCATCCTGCTCTCAAATAATTTCCTAAGTAAGCAGAAAACTTACATTTACTTAAAAATGATACACATGAATATTTATATAAGCTCTGTTGGAGATTAATAATAACTAGAAAAAAATCCAAATGTCATTCAGTAAGCAAATGGAAAAAAATCCATTGTAGATCTGTTTAATGAGATAATATATCAGGAATAAAAAGGAAGAGATAATTGATGTGTACAACAACTTTGATAGATTTAAAAGTCATTATACTTGGTACAAAAGAGACTAATATAAAAGGATTATATACTGTAAATTCCATTTATATGACACACTAAAAAAGATAACACCATGTTGATAGAGCAAAGGTCAGTGGTTCCTTGGAGCAAAGGTATTTATGTTGGGGTTGGGAGGAGGTAACCATAAAAGAGATCATAGAGAGATTTTTAGGGTATGGGACAGTTCTGTATCATGTAGTTTTTACATAATTTCACTATATAAAGTCTAACAATAATTCCATAGTCAGACCTTATAAAAGTTGGAGGACACCATTTTCATATCTTGCAAAATATAGATAAGATGGAGAGACACAGGTTCCAGGAGAAATGGCCTTTACCAGGATGCTATTGTCATGATATCTGAACAAAGGTTACCAAATAGCAGTCTTTGGGCCAGTCCTGCACACCAACTGTTTTTGTATGCCTGGTGAGCTCATGTTGTTTTTGCATTTAAATAATAAAACCCCCCAAATATTCCATGATACATGAAAAGTATATGGCCCTGAAAATTCAGTGTCTATAAATTAAATTCTGCTGGAATACAGTTGAGCTCATTCAGTTGTCTGTGGCTGCTTTTGTGCTATTATGGCAGAGCAGCTCTGACACATGATATGGTCTACAAAACCTGAAATCTTTATCTGGCTCTTTATGAAAAATTTTAGCAAACACTTATATTATTATAGTCTTCAAATAACCTGCTTATTTTTATTGATATTAGATCCTAACTAGATTAAGATTTACCTATGCTTTGGATACATGGATATTTTTGACAACTTTTTTGAAAAATAGTTTTCCTTACATAAACAAGGTTCACTTTAAAAGCCACAACATTTCAGTGATTGTCCTCCATTTACCTCTACCCACATTTTGAGGTCTCAGATCTGATAGTTGATCAAGGAAGGAAAGTTAAAACATTTACCTTCAGTGATACCAAAATATGGGGAATCTGATTATCACGTTTATGATCTGTGTGCTGCTGGTGGAATCTATGTGATAGGAGTTAACTTTAGTATTTCAGTGCTAGGTGATGGGTTGTGAAACCAGTAGTCATCAGAGATAAGCACTGAAGAATCTGATTTATTTGTTGATAAGCATACCATAAAATCTTCAGTTAAATCACATTTTATGACTATGGTTTCCAAGTTTTTAAATATAGCCTTCTGATTACTTCATAGTTGTAAAAGCTGACTTTCTTTTTGCTATGTAGCAGTGAGTAATTTATAACGTCTGCTAAGTGAACAATATTTACCAAGTGCTATCAAACAAGATAAAGATATATTTCACTGTGTCTTTATAGCAGTCAAGATAGCTAGAGAAAATATATTTGTTACTTATGATTTCACTACATGACATTATAGTTCTATGAAGTGCAAATCTGAAGCAATTTTAATACTGTCCTACCTCTATTTATGCCTTGCTTGGAGTGTTTTCTAAGACCATTTTTGAAAGGACGAAAAAGTGATGCCTTAAAATATGTTTTTTTAAAAATGATTTTATTCCATGTGTGGGAAAATTTATTTGCCAATCGCATGTAACATATTGAACTAGGCTGTGTGATTTAGGTTTAAATGTAAAAGACTATCAAAGAATAATTTGAGGATTAACATGCTTATTCATAGTGGTTTGTAATTAAATATAATAATGGATGGAAATGTACTGCAAACATAAAAATGTCAAGTATAATTTATAGTTTTCTAAGCATGTTTATATATATAATCTCTGTTGATTGCAAAAGCACAATATGAAATATACAAGGCTAATATAACAATCTTTATCATACAAAGGAGGGAAATGAAGCTCACTCAGGCAGAGAGACTTCCCAGGGATAGTTTGTGAGTGGTGGATTGAGGATTAGCACAGAGTTCTTCTAATTCCCAATCAGGAGATAGTTCTTTTATACTATTCTTGCTACCTTATTCATTATTTAAGAAAAGACTCCATTGTCCTATAAATGGTAATGTTCATGCTAGTCTGAGGACCATGTTCTACCATTCTATACAGTAAAAGTCAGGAGTGCAATTATTTTGCCTAAGTGCTGCTATTCCCTTCATCCCCATCCTTCTAGATCTCTAGATCTCAGCTGTATAATGGAGTTGATTTATATATAATTTTTCATCTGAATTTGGAAGGGAAAATATGAAATGAAAGTGTGCTATTGGGACTGAAAACATGAAACCCCCACTGTGGAGTTAGAACAAATTGCTTTGGAGTTTCTTGTTTGTGCTATGTGATGGAGATTTTTCTATATTGATCTCTTTTTCAGCAGCAGTAAACCTCGAGACAGTACGAGCCGAACTCCAGTTTTGTTTAACAGTGGAGGCAAATAGGCTCTCACGACTGACTCACATAACTAACCACACAGAATGCATTCAGGTGACAAAATCTAGTTTCTCACCCCCAAATCTGTAACTATTAGATAAGTGGGATGGCATTTATTATCGTAGACCCATCTTATGTTAGTTTATTTAAAATATACCAGTTGAACTATTGGTGAATAAAAGCAAATATCCTCCCCCACTCGTCTTTCTGTGAGTCCAAGGTTCTGACCTGATTGTGTTCGTGAGCACCTATGACTAGAAATGCCTATAGACGAAGGTATTGCAGGTGATCCTAATCTCAGATTTCCTCAAAGCCACAGTTTCCAAATTCTCCTTTTGTTGGCTTCTGACCTTGTACTTTTTCTCGGTCTCCTCTGATGCACTTTTCTTTGCTCTGTGGGAGCCTAACTACTTCAGTGGACACTCTTTTTTGTCCAGTTTGTCACATACTTTTTACATGGAGCCCCCTGCAAAGGGTTTTACAAAGGGAAGGCTAATTCTGTTTCCTTGGAATTCACTTTCTCTTTGACTCACTGTGCCGCATATATCTAGTTCCCACCTTGGCCTTTTCCATATTATTCTTTCATTTAAATATATGTATGGAGCTTCTAATATGTGCCAGATATTGTTTTAGATTGCTGGGATGTATCATGGAGCAAAATAGAAAAAAATCCGTTTTTAGTGGAGCTTATTTTCTGTTGGAACTTTTCTATGTGACAGAGGTTTTGAAAAAGAAAGTCAAATAAGCACTGTTATGGTTGATTCATTGTGTCAACTTGATAAATTTACAAGTTTAACTAAGTGACTCAGTAGGGGGCCAGGGTCCTTTGCAAATATCCTCTGCCTGTGCAAGAGGAGGGCACAGAATGATTTGGGTGTAAAGCACCCACTGTAGGGCAGGTAGCCTGCATACAATAAAAGAGAGATGAAGAAGGACTGATTTCTGATTCTTCAGAGGAGCTCCAGTCTTTGCCTTCAGCTTGGTCCTCATCCCCTGGCTTCTGGCACAGGCTGTTCAGCTTCCGCCTGGGACTCTTTAGCCTTCTGGTGTAGACTCTTTGGCCTTCACCATAGACTATTTAGACTTTCAGCCTAGATTCTTCAGCCTTCCAGTATCAGGCTTCCATCACAGACCCATCAGCCTCCTGATATGGACTTGCAAGGACCCGGCAGTGAGCACCAGACCTCAGACTGGACCCTTCAGCCTCCAGCATGCAGATGCCCTCTGCACACTTCCTCATCCAACTCTGTGGCTGACCATTGTAATCCAAACGTGTAATTTCTCATACATTTGTATATCTTGTATTATATCTGTTTCTCTAGTAAACCCTGACTGATACAGATTTTGGTACTAGGAGTGGCTCTAGAGAAACAGAATTATAATGATGCCATTCTTGAATGCTTTTAGAGGTTCCTGGAGTTGGTCCTGAAACTTGATGAGATCTAAGGACAGCACGATATCTCCTTCTAATTCTGTGGGGTAGCCTGATAGTCCTTCGTGTGACCTATTTAACCTAATATGTCATATAGATTTATTTGATTATCCTAATTCACCACTTGTGAGATACCAGAAATTCACCCACTCCATGCATGAAAGTTTTGAATTTCTTTGGCAGAGTGGGAAACATAATGATGCCGGCTGGTTGATCTCAGCAGCCCTGGACAAGCAAGAAGAAAAACAATGAGCTCAAAGCATCTATAGGAAGTCTAAAGTCTTCTGATTGTAAGGACAAATTAATAAAGGAAAATAAGGAGCTTGAAGGTTCAAATTCCCAGCTCCAGACACAAGAAATTTGAAAGTTTCTGAGTGTGGGCTGGTGATATAGCTCAGTGGTACAAGTGCCTGCCTGGCAAGCACAAGGTCCTGAGTTTGACTCCTGGTACAAAAAAAAAAAAAAAAAAAAAAAAAAAAGAAAGAAAAAGAAAATTTCTAAGTGTGTCCTGAAAGAAAATCTCCTCTCTTTTAGCTGCAGAGCTGAGTCTGTGAAACCCAACCACAGGCCCTCATAATTTGATTGGCTGACCTGCAACATAAATTTAATGCTCAGCCTCAACGAGCATCTGAATCAAAGGTGAAGGCGCTGATTGGAAAAGAATGGGACCCATAAACTGGGATGGAGAAATGTGGGAGGATCCTGAGGAGGCTGAGGATGTTGAGTTCCTAGATGCCGATGAGATTATTTTGCCAGAGGAAGAGATTTCCCCACCTGCTGTAGAAGAGGCATTGCCACCTCCACCCCTGCAGCGTTGGCCTCTCCTAGTGTCCCTGGGGAAAGTAATCCTGTGTTGACCAAGCAGGGTGATGCTGACACTCCTCAGGACCCACCCTCACCACCCATTGTTGCCTCTAGGCCCATAACTGGGCTCGAAACACAGAAAGCTCCTGAGGGGGAGGTACATAGTGTGATCCACAAGGAGGTCCACTATTCTCCCAAAGAAATTCTTGAGTTTTCTAACTCTTACAAGCAGAGGCCTAATGAGCAAGTGTGGGAATGGATTTTACGAGTGTGGGATAGTGGTGGCAGAAACATACACTTGGGTGAGGCTGAATTTGTTGATCTGGGCTTATTAAGCAGGAATTCTGAATTCAGTATTGCAGCTCTTGGAGTAAAGAAAGGTGCTAATAGTTTATTTGGCTGATTCGCAGAATAAATAAATCATTTAGCCTATTAAAGTAGAGTAAAGAGATTGGGAGTTTAGTTCAGGACTAGAGAACTTGCCTAGCAAATTCAAGGCTGTGGGCTTAGTCCTCACCAACAAAAAATTTAAAATATATAAAGATAGGAAGAAGGCAGCCATGCAGGTATCAGGATGTTAAACTTTCCAGATAGTGGTAACAGGATCTAACGTTGGAGCATACTTGCCTATTGGGTTAATGATATCCTTTAGCTATTGTGGGCTGATCAGGTCCACAATCTCCCAAAGGAGTATATGGTGAAGGCTAAATAAAAAAGGGGCAAATGAAATGATTTCAGGAGGATCAAAGCCTGCTCACAGAATTTGAGATTCTCTTGAGGCTAAGACCAAGACCTTCTCTGGGTGGCTTGTATTTATTTGGTTGTCAGAAGAAGGGAGGGAAATACTTAAGAAAGGCAAATTACTCGAGGACTTCTCCAAGAAAGGTATTAAATTAATTCTTAATAGGGATTAAGTTAATCCACCTGGGTGAAATATCTGAGGCTATAGTTTTTATCTAGTTGAGGTCAGATCTAAGTGTCCTTGCCTATGATCTTGTTTTATCCTTTGAGGCTTTCTGGTTTCATCCATGATTATAGGCTTTAGTAGGGATTAGTGGCTCACAGAGATGCACTTACTACGAGTCCATCACCCACTTAAAGACAAGCAGCCTAGGCTTTGGACAAATTCACAAGTAAACATAAAAAGCCAATTGGTTAATTTAAGTCCTGCTTGGGGCTGCTTCATAGTGATCTTCATCACTTGCCCACATTTGAGAAACCACAAGAAGGTTGCTGTGGCAGAGTGAGTAGGTGAGGAGGGAAGCAGCAGGAGATGGAACAGAGATGCATGGCGTGGGCTGAGGGAAATCACATATAGATTTCAGGTCACTGTAAACCATCTATTTTTATTTCTAGTGAGAAGAGGAATTCTTGGATGATTTTAAACTAAGAAAAGGATCTAACCTACATTTCATCAGCTATATCCAGTCTACTGAGTATCCCATCAGTGCCATTCATTTCTGTTAGATTTTTGGTTTCTAGCATTTCCTCTCAATTCTTTCTTACAGTTTCTACCTCTGTGTACAATATGCATCTTTTCCTGAAGTGTTGCACACTTTTCCCATAAAAACCCTTAGAATATTAACCATAGTTATTTTAAATTGCAGATCTGATGATTCCAACATTTCTGCCATATCTGTATCAGCTTCTGATGCTTGTCTGACTCTTCACACTTTTTGTTTTCTCTTTAGGACAGCTTGTAGCTGTTTTTGAAAAGAGAGACATAATCTGGCTTGGAGTAGGTCGTGTTTATTGTTTCCTGTAGGTCTGGTGTCAGAAGCTAAAATTTCCTCTACTGTCCATGCTTTCTGTCTTTATTTTCTTTGGATTTGATAGAGACAACTTAAGCAGAGTCTGGGGCCTGGATATTTTGTTCTGCAATCTCCTGTTATGAAACAGGAGCCCCCCGATGGGATGGCAAGGTGTGGGGAAGAGGAAGCATCTATATTCCTCTGGTTCTCAGGATTTTAGTGAGTCTGTTTTAGGTATTTTCATCCTTTGGGTTAGTGAGGCTCTGCAAAAATGGCTGCCTGGGCTGCAGGCCATGTTAAGAATGGAGAACTTTGCGTCTTTTTCAAAATAGGTACTTTCCTCTTTCTCTTGCTGGAATCACCAGAGAAGATAAAACTCAAGAGAAAGTGTGGAAACCAATTTAAGACTGGTCCTCCTCAGAGGTTTTTTTTGTTTTTTTCATTTTTCTAGTGCTAGGAAGTGAACCCAGAGCCTGGCATACTAGAAAAGTTCTGTACTCTGAGCTGTGTCCCTTTATTCCTTCAGGTTTATTTACTCTCAGACTAGCGCACACCAGCCCCCAGCATCTGTTACTTGATCTTCCCATACTGTTTTTGCTGTGGGCTTCTACTCCTGAGCCTCCAGTCCTACAACCTGTGATTATATCTGTCTCTAGTTTTAGGGGCAGCTGTTTAGTCAGGGACTTCAATTCTCTGGTGGATCTAAGAGTTGATTTTTAGTTGATTCAGTTGTTTTTTCTTTTGAATCTGGGCATGATGACTTCCAAGCTCTTTATGTATCAGACCAGAAACCAGAGGCTTGACCTACATTTTAACAGAGTCTCTTTGGTCACTAGTCTAAGAGTAGACTGTAATAAAAGCAAGTAGGGAGAGGACCATAAGGCAAAGCTTATTTTAGTAATACAGTTGGGGAATGATGGTAAATTTATCCAGGAGAGGGGAGTAGGAGATGGAAAGTAGTTAATTGCAAGATGTAGTCTGAAGGCTAGCTGCTGGGCAGTTCTGATGGATTGGATGTGACAGGTGAAAATAACAGAGATGGCCTGTGTCCCGAGGAGGTGCCTCAGCCAAGCTGGGAAGGGCTACATGTGGACTAAGATTGGTGGAGGGGTAGACATCAGAAATGCAGCTTTGCATATACAAGGTTTGAGATATCTATAAAATATTCCAGTGAGGATATTGACATGCAGTTCTATATACAACTCTGAACTCCTGGAGAAGCCCTGACTAGAGGTGCCAGCACATGGATCCTATTTAAAGATGTAAGAGTGGTTTAGAGATTTTAGGGCACACAGAGATGACTGAGGGCTGTGTTCGCAGGCACTTCAGTGCGAAGAGAGCCGGAGGAAAGTAGGAGTCAGCACAGAAGCCTGAGGCAGGAGGAACAATGAGGTGGCCAGAAGGCAAGAGTTTATTATTCTGGATGCTAGAGACCAAAGCGATCAGTTGTATCAAATGCTGCGGATAGATTAATCTTATGCTGTCCCCTCTTTAATTTCTGATATATTACACTATGGGTTTTTGATTTAAAGTTGAGTGTACTTGAATATAAAGTAGCTCCATTAAATACACATGCATGTCTTTAAAATCCATGAGCTATTAATATTTGAAGATTTCTCAATCATATTTCTAATATTTTTTCTTTTAGTAAAAGCAGAGAAAATGGTAACCCTTAAGACTAGTCCACTCTCATGGAAGAACATAAACATGATTCCTATTCATAGCTAAATCCTAATTCATAGCTAAATTTTGAGAGACTGAATTTACTCCTCAAATTACAAAGTATCTTTGATTCTGAGTTGCCTTCTCCCTTGAATCCCTCTCCCCCAATTTAGTCATTGGCATTCACTGCCTAAGGGAAAAGATGATACAGTTTTTGAGCTGTAAGAACATGTTTCAAAAACTTTGAAATACTCAGTGTATAAAGTTTTTGCCATAAAAAATAGATTTGGAAGAATAAATAAAGAGCTAGGCTAGCTTGCCTATAGATTAGCTAAAGACTTTTAAGGCTGTCAGGAACAGGGAAGGGGAAAGAAGTAAAAGAGAGGGGAAAAGAGGAAAGTACAGTTATGGTAGGTCTCAGAATGGAGCTTATGTTATGGCCCTTTGTTAGAATTCAGAACAGGAAAGGCGAAAGAGTTGAGAATATTGGGAAGTTTGGAGATCCAAGGATATACTGCCTTTCAAAGATAAAGCACAGGTTGTTGTGTGTGGCTGTCCAGACAAAAGGTCCCCAGCAAGTCCTCCAGCCTCCAAACTTATCCTGTGGTTGACAGGGGGAAGGGATAGCTGAAAGGGAGAGCAGGACCCATGGGGACCTTGTGCATACTTTGAGGACAGTGACACATATTTTGACCACTTGAGTTTCTGGAATGAAATTGTTCATTTCACTAAAGACAACTCTGTTGTCCAAACTGTTCTGGCCAAGAACTAGAAAGGTTTCATGTTTGCTCTGTTTTTGTTACACTCTGCATCCAACCCACTAGGAAATCCAGACTGTTCCATTTATGAAATGTTTATTGAGTTAAATCACCTTTACCAGCTATGCCATAGGAAAAATCTCCATCCTCCTCTTCCTCCTGCTCCTCCATACATGATTGCCATGGCTACCATAATGGTTCCTCCCTCATCCTCCTGCACGTGGCAGCAAGAATGGTCCTTCCTGACAGCACTCCTGCACTCACCCTCAACCTCAGCAACCTGCAAGGTGTTGTATGCTGTGACAATTCTCTCATCTCCTTCCACTTCTCTTTCTTGCTGTCTTCTCTGGCTAGCCCTATTGTCTTTTCTTACCATGTCCTGAGCATGCCACATATATTTTTACCTCAAAACCTTTTCACGTATCAGTCCTTCTTTTCTGGAATGTTCTTTACCTGTATTGACCCACTAGTTTTCTCATTTTATTTACCTTTCTACTCAAATAGGTGCTTATCCAAGAGGACTTCTTTGACCACACTTTAGAAAAAAGCAATCTTCTACCACTCTCTCTTTTATGTTTGCTTTATGCTTCTTCTTAGTTCTTAGCAATACTTGGTAAAACATACAAGTGTAATACGTGTTTGTCATCTCTTACTAGAATATAGATTTGACAAAAAACATCTATTTACTACTGTGCTAGTGACACTATAGTTTTTCAGTGCATATTTATTGAATGGCTAAATGAATGAATTGATATAGTTCTTCTCAGAGCCCTTGATATACTGGCCACTGATATTTATAAACTGTGAAATGGTCATAGTTTGAGTTCTCTTCAAAGCAGAGCCTCAGGTAAAGACTCGGAGTGGATAATTTTCTTAGAATGTGGTCTTGGGAGCAGGGTTGAGGAATGGGACAATTGGTCAGTGAGCCGGAAAAAGCTAATATAAGGATAATTTAACCAATGTTACCAGCAGTCAAGGGTGCAGTGTAAAGGATTATCTGAATAGTGTTTCCCCCACTTCTGGTCAAGAATCAATGCCTGGGGCATGGGCATCCTTGTACTTCTGGGTTGCAAACACAAATGCCAAGTGGGTTGTCACTGTGGTTTCATAGGATGAGGTCAGGAAAGCTGTGAGGAAGTCAGAAGTGTGTAGCATAGGCCTTCAAGGACAGACTGCTCATGAGGGGAGCACTGCACACACACATACAACTCCAGAGCTCTGCACTAGGCTGAATTTGAATCTGCAGCTCAGTACTGATCAGGGCACAGCAAGAAAAGAACATGTGACAGAACTAGAAGAAACAATAACTGGGGCTTGCAGAGCATATGGCTCCTGCCACCACTAGCCAGAGCAGAAAATCTCACAGCGTTCTTAGTAGTGGAGCAAAAATTGCCCTAGATTGTTTTGCAGAGCCTTATCATCAGGACATTCCCAACTAAGGTTAGAAGGAAAAACTTAAAAATATGATTGTCCCAGGTATTTTAAATGCATCCCAGAACAAAACTCAAGACCATTCATGGGAATACATGCTTTCTAAACTCTAAAATGTGAAATAAAAAATTTACAGTGTCCAATTAAAAAGTCACTAAGAAAGCAAAGAAATAAGAAAATACAATCTGTCATGAAGAGAAAACCCAATGAATCAAAACTGACTCATATAGGCCACAGATGAAAGATTTAACAGTCTAAGACATCAAGGCAGCTATTATAACTATGTTCTCTATGTTCAAAAGGTATGTCAAGGCATGCAATGTATAATTTAAAAGTACCCAAGTTGGACTTCAGAGATGAACAATAGAATATGTGAGATCAAAAATATACTAAGTTCTCAGACACAATATTCTCAGGGAGTGTACTAGTGCGAATAAATGAGTTCACAGAGATTGTAGGAGATTAGACCAATACACAAAATCTGTTATATTTCTTTGTGCTAGCAGTGAGTACCTACAAATTGAAATGAAAAGTACTATTTACAATAGTTTTAAAACATGAACTATTCAGCACTAACTCTGACAAATGAGTTAAAAGCAGAAAACTACAAAACATTGCAGAAAGAAATTAAAGACTGCATAAATGAAGAAATATACTATGTTCATGTAATGGAGGGTGTACCATGTTCATGAGTAAAAGTTGCCGAATTAACTTATAAGACATGAAAAGGGTCACACTTGTCTTCCTGGCAAGTACAGCTGTCCCATCCTTTCCTTATTATCGAAAACCACTGTGAAAACACTTCAGTTATTTTTAATACAAACCACTTTGAAGATAGCATCCGTGTGCAGAAAGGATGGATGGATTGTGATTAGGCTTCAAAGGTGTCTTAAAACTTATTTTCTGTTCCTTCCTTTAAACCTTCATCTTGCTCTTCCTTTCCTTGTATTTCTTTCACCTTATTTCCTTTGTCCATTAATATAGTTTCATCATTTTGTTCTACCTATGCATTGAGAAATTATTGATAGATTGGAAAATGAGATGGTGGAAATTAGCTGACACTCTTTTCTGAATTGCATTTATGTAAAAATGTGCTTTGTTCAAGAATAGAATCTTCTCAGCCAGGCCAATGCAGAAGTGCAAGTGTTCTTGAATTGATAAACTAAGGCAGATGTTCAAATTATGTGGAAAATGGTATTATCTCTGTATAAAATGACAAAGAATAATTATAACAGGTATTCAAGATTTGAAGTTCCTGACTTGCTTTTCTGCTCTGATTCAAAAAATACTAATCATAGCCAGAATCTTTTCTAACTCTTTTCCTTTGCTTAGATTAAGAGAAAATAACTTCAGTAAAAATTCATCAGGAAAGGAATGCTGAAAGTAGCCTGAGCCAATTCCAGAGGTTTGAACTTGAAATTAACTTTAAATTTCATTACTGTATTAATATTTAGTATCCATAGAGCACCATATTGTCCAGAGCTTCATAATCATCTCAGTTATGCCCTTTCATCAATCTTCAGATTCCATGTTTCGTTATCAAGTTCCGAGTGTCTTGTGTAGTGACTGATGTTTCATTCTGCTGGACACTACTCTGATACTGCAGAGAGAGAAAAATTTTAGGTTCTTGAGCTACTTCTCAAAAGTCGTATGGACTCTACTTCAATATGTCACTGTTAAGAAGCTGTATTTTTATGTCCATGCCACAGCTGTGCTAAGGATTAAAATAAGAATTTAGCAACAAGCTGACTCACCAAGGAGATTAAGCAGTAGACCCCAGCTCAGGAGGGCTCTGCACACCGGTAAAATTCAACAGTAAACGATGCTTCCATTCCCAGTGCTTCTGCCACAGGGACTTGCACTTCATTCTGTTTGAAGGGTAGAGGGAGCTGGGAATTATCATAGGCCCTGCGCAGCTCTATGAAGATGAAAGACACCATCACTAACATTATTCATGGAAATGTATGAAAGGTCACCTATCCCCCTCAAGGCCCATTTGGTGAACTTTAATGAGTGACGGATGAGCTGAAGAGGGTTTGCTCTAGCGGGCTGTGCCCTGTGGAAGTTAAGGCAACTGCTGCTTCTCTGAAACTTATCCAAACATTTTTCCGGTCTTTTCCCATCATGGATTTTCCTCTTGATGGCATTCAGGCATTTTCATTTTTTTTTTTTTTTCCATTCTGGGCATTTTTAGAAAATGTGTTTCCTTCAGGCTTTTCCCTGCTAAGATTTTTATTCCCATACTTTCTTTGTTTCTTAGTTATTTAGTGTATGTGTCAGGGCTGTTTAGGTAAATAGTGGCTTCATGCGTGTACATAAATTCAAGTGTTGCAGTGCTTGGGCCAGGGTTCGGTCCAGTCTGCCTTCTATGTAATCTCTCTTGATCTTAACTATTAACTGGCTCAGCTGGTTTTTCTCCCCTGCTTCATTGCTGCTTCCTTTGTTTCTTTCCTCTTCTATTATCTGTATTCTGCTCTAGTAAATGTGGCTTCCCTCAGCTCCAATTCCTTGTTTCCTTGAGATTTCCAAATAATCTGGATTCATGTTCTGCCTCCAGTTTATTCTTTTTACTTGCAGAGGAATAGAAATGGGCAAGTTTGGTCAAATCAGTATGAAGCACAGAGAATCTGATAGCAGGATAAACTTAGAGGTCATGAGGGCTTTGGCTTAGGGACTGAATGTTAACCTGAAACAGCACAAGTCAGTGCAATGGGAAGGGAAGTGTCAGGGAAAAGTATCACACAGGATACGTAGGACATCAAAGATGGATATAAAAGAATTGGGCCTTGGATGCTCCTTTGAAAATAAATAACATTTATAGAAGAGCATGTTTCACATCAAGCTACAAATGAGGTTAGGCTTGAGAGCCCAGGCCATCTCTGGATGAAATGCAGACCTGGCAATCTGGCTCCCAACCATTTGAGTCCCCAAGAGTCACTTGATTCAAGCATGCAGCCGCGACTCACCTATCCACTGTGTGTGGGATCTACAAGTTCATATTGTGGCTAGCATTGTCCAAAGGTGTGTGAAGTCAATATGGTCAGGCCACATATTGTCTCGTTTCTCAGACTTGACTTACATATTCTCATATAGATGATGAGGTGCTAATACAGTGAGACAAAAGCAAACAATGCTTAAATGTTGGCATTTGCCAAATTTACCATTTGGCAAAAATAAATAAAGAAGCTATGAAAAAAAAGAGGCTATAAAGCTGGCCAGGAGAAAGTAATAATTATGGAATATTATATATATATATATATATATATTCAATTTAATGTGGAACTCATTTGTTGGCTTGCATATATGCTTTTATTCTCTATAAGAAAAAAAACCTAACTAATTGCACACATAGCTCTCTTACCCTACTGCACCACTGTAAATATATACATCCACATGTGTGCATTCTTGTGAGTATAGTCATTTTTGTGTGGGCAGGCTCAGGCACCATATGGGCAGGGCTGTGCATAGCATAGCAACAGAACAGCTGCTGTACAGGCTTTCCTTTCCTGGTCGGTCACACTGATGACAGACTTCTGGGATCCTTCTTAGGGAAACATTTGAGTCTTCCTTCCTGCATTGCCAGGCTTCCTAAACTGCTGTAGCTATTCTTTCTACCATTCCAGCTTTATCTTCTTCCACCTCAGTGTCTAAGTCCTGGTCTTCTAGTGCAAAGTCAAAGCAAGCTCATGGCCGGACAGGTATACCCAGGTCAGGACAGCCCCTGACAAAGCTACCACAGATGGGTGCTTGTGTTCAGGGTTTCTCCCATCTTGACGCCACTTTCCTGCCCCACACACTCCTTACCAGTCCAGTGCTTACCCGGCTTTCATTTCTGTTAGGTGGTCTTAAGCAAGAATTGAAGTTAGGCATTCCACAGCTCTGTGAAATGTGGCTGGGCACCTACAGATTGATAGACATGAAATTAAACATTTTTTTGCAGATGATATATTTGCATAGCTATCAGTGAAGTAGCCTAACTAAGGACTGCTTCAAAGGTGAAGGTTTTAAAAACATCACACACTGTTGCTGTAGCTTATGGAGTATAGGGAGAACAGATGTTTGAAGAATATAGACTCTTGAGGATCACTGTTATCCCACCAGCAAGGATCAGTGGTCCATGAGTGAAGCCAGGACTGCAGAGACTTACCCATCAAGATTATGCCACTTTAGTATTAGAAAGGACCCACTGCCCTCATGGAGTGATCATCCCCAGCCCTCAGAAACCTGGCAGGTATCTCCTTGCAGTATAAATCAATAACAGAAGACGGTGGAATTAAACCATCTGCACCAAAGTGTTTAACTTTCTTTCAGAGGGGAGCGGTTCTAGGTTGTGATCATAATGGGGTATTAACTTGCTTTATGGTGTGTGCTGGGATGTTTCTTTTCTCCTTACCAGAGCAGGCAGCTGTCTTTATCAATAAATCTTGTGAAATTTGCCACTTTGGAGGAATCATCTGGTTTAAAGCAGAACTGTATGTGTAACACCAGGAAAAAAAGCTTAAATCTCTGTTCTATCATAAACACCCTCAGAGCATTCGCATCTTATTTAGTATTCTATGCCTTGCATTATTTTTAGAAACAAAGTTCCTCTTAAGAGCTAACTCTCTAATCTATTTGCCATTTATTTTCTGAGCCTATGTAGCATAAGAATTATGAACTTTAACTCGCTTCTGCATCTTGGTAGGGGCCAGTGTACCTACAGACAATTTAGCAGGGTACAAAGCATACTGTTATCAACATCTCTTTTTTTTTTTTTTTTTGGTTTTTCTCCGGTACCGGGAACCGAACTCACGACCTTGCGCTTGCCAGGCAGGCGCTTTGCCGCTGAGCTAAATCCCCAGCCCAACATCTCTTTGTATAAAGCACTTTCCCTTGTGATCCTTTTGCATTCTGGCTTTCCCCCAATGGCTGAGGAAGGAGGGACTGAGAGCAACATGGTAAGAGAGCAAAGAGGCTATTATATTTGGTCTTTTCTGTTTACTATGAGATTGAAGGTGCATTGTGTAGCAAAGGGATTCCTGTAGTGGCCCCATTGTTACTGGGATGGAACTTGAGGGTCCCGTGTATGGGCTGGGCTGCGTTGGGAGGCTGACATTCACCCGGGCACTGGGGCTTATTGAGGCTCTCCCTGGTCTCAGCGCTAACCTCGGCCCTGCTTTTTCTGTGAAGGCTTCCTCTACCAGTTTCCCAAGGAGGAAATGTGCTTGGCAGTTCAATGCAAGGGCTGTGGCCAGCAGGCAGGCTCGGTGCTGAGAGCCCCGGCAGCAACCAGGGAAGAACTGATTAGCTTTGAAGAGCAGACCTCCAGCAGACAGGCAGGAGTCTAAAGAGTAAATAGAGGTGCTGGCCCGGAATTTTTTTTTACAGGGCCCAGAGGGGTTTGTTCGTTGGTGTTTGAATTTCTATAGAAAAGCTCTGTGAAGCTCTAAATTAAACCAAACTGACCCCTTTCATAACCCAAGTTATTTACAGTTCACAGGTCTTTGGAGAGTTCTAGTTTGCATGCAGTTGAAAATAGGTCCCTGGTTGGCAAAGGTAGCCTACTGTGGGGCTATTTGCATTACACTGCCTCGCTTCCCTTTGGTGTGGCAGAAAACTCTGAAAGGAAAGCCAAAAGATGGGGTCCACTGTAAACATGCCTTTGTCTGCAAAGGAAAGGTGCTGGAATGGGAGGAATAACAAAAAAATAGCCAGCTACTAGAAAGCAAATAACCAAGTTCTCTCTATAATTAAATGCATTCCTCAGAATAATAACTAAGTAGCAGGAAGGAAATCAAGAAACACTCCCTCCCCTCCACTGCAACTGATTTCCTTTGCAGCTTTAACAATCAGACCAGTCAAGAAGGCTGACACTGATTATAGCACTCAGTTTCCCCATTTTGCTCCTTGCGGAGAGAGTAATTAAGTTAAATAGCCCGCAGTGCTTGAGATCTGGTTTGTGTCAAACTCAAATCCAATACTAGTTCAAGTTTGCCCATCAGCACCTTGATTTTAACCCTCACTTGTCCCCACATAAAAACCACGGCAAGAGAAAGGTTTGTGCTCCGGGTAAGTGGTGGAAGGAGTACTGCTGAAACCCCAAACAAACCTCACTTCCTGTGAAAAATGAGGTAGACCCCTGTCTTTCTCAAGAGTGGCAAATTTGACATCGACAGTATTTTTTTTTTTTTTCCCCTCCGGTACCAGGAACTGAACTCACAACCTTGCGCTTGCCAGGCAGGCGCTTTGCCACTGAGCTAAATCCCCTGCCCCTTCGACAGTATTTAGAAGCAATTTTTTTGTTCTTTATCAAATAAAGGAGGCTAGCTTGCCAAAAGACAAGCCTGAGTTTAGTCATAATTACTAAAAACTGCATTTCATGGTAAGAGAAGTACAACAGATGTTTAATATAGGATCAGACAGACTGTAGGGGGAGGGATGGAGGCACGGACAGACACCTCCGAATTAGAAAAGGCAAGGTGATCTTTTCTGTCACTCCTTTATCTGCAACTCTGTCTAAAACACAGCGTTCCCTCTCTAGGCAGGAAAGCACATGACCCTCGGGTGCTGGTAATGAGGTGGAGAGACTGGAGCAGGAAAGAGGGCCAACTGGGAAGACGATTGCAGAGAAAGAGGAGCCATAAATTGGGTCCTTAGGTGATTTACACATTCTGTGGAAAACATGGCAGACACTTCTGAAAGAGACAGAACAATGTGCAGAAGAATATGTCATCAAAGCCTGCCGCGTGGGAGGGAGTCAAACAATCGAACAGGTAGTAGGTTAAAGATGGACAGACTTTTTAAAACCAAGTATTTCAGAACTGTAGTCGCCAATGCATTCTGCTGGAAAAGGAATTAATTATCCATCTCCTGCTGGGAGGAAAACCACAGGTCGTTATTTCTTAGTAGTACTAGCTAAGTCTGAACAAATATAAATACATTGTGAATAGATTATGTAGTGCAGATGAGTAAGCTTTTTTGTTCCTGTGCATTAAAGTTATACTTACTTAAGCTCCAGGCAAAATTAATTGTATGTATGTAAAAAGAAATTAAATTATAAAATGTAGGAGTTTTAGAGTGACAGTTTTATATAAAATGAATCAAGGTAGGACATGCATGATAAAAAACAAAGTAGGTGGGCAACAGAAAGAAGAGACAAAATAGATAAAAACTGAACCCTTCCTATGAGAAGAAAATGTAAGCTTATATTATGCATTTAATATTTATACTGGAGATAACTATAACAGAATTAGAGGATTTTCTAAGCCTGTGTAAAACTTCCTGCTCCATCTATACAGATCCAGGTCTGGTATTGTTCTCTGAGACTGAGTCGTTCCTTTTCCTGTGATTCTTCAGGGCTTCTGACATTGCCTTGTAATTATTTGCCTTCTTTTGCAAGAGCAAGAATACAACAGGCAAGGTACCAGCCAATAAGTATTTGTTTACTACAGGCCAGGAATTGTGTTAGTTTCCTTCAAGTAAACCATCTCAGATAAGCGTTGTAACAATCTTTGAGTCTCTTCCTACAATACATATGAGAACCTTGATCTGGGAGGGTGTGGGATGCAGGTGGTAAATAGTGAAGGCAAGCTTCAAAGCAGTGATTTCCAGAAGATAGGTTCCCTGCCGTTTGCACTCCATTTCCTAAAGCAGTGCTGTAAACTGAACCATAATGTAAAGCATTTGTGTAATTTAAACATTTTTAGTAGCCAGATTAAAAGATAAATAAATTAATTTTTTTTTTGCAAAAATACTTATACTTTAGAATTTGCAAAGGCAATACAGAGATTTCCCACATACCCTGCACTCAATTTCCCTTAGTGCTAAGATCTTACATATATATGTCACAACTAACAACTCAATGCTGACGTAAGTAGCATCCACATTTTAGTAATTTTTCTTTGTCCCTGTCTAATATTCTTTTTCCTTGTTAGAATCTTATCTAACATATCTATCAGTCTTCTTAGCGTCTTTGGACCGAAAGCCTCTCAAACTTTCCTTGTTTTGATGACACTGATAGATTGAGATCTAGTCAGGCAGTTTATAGATGGTCTTTGCTATGTTCTGAATGTGCCTTAAACCCCCAAGTTCAAATGTTAAAATTCTAATTTCCAAGGGCATGGGATTAGCCCATAGGGCTACTGAGATATTAGATATTGAGGACTCTGCCCTCATGATAGGGACTAGGGGATTTATAAAGGACAAAACAGGTAGCTAGCCAGTCCCTTTTACCATGTGACAATGCAGCGAGCAATAGCATCTATGAACCAGGAAACAGACTTTCAGACAACACCAAATGTAATGGCACCTTGACCTTGTATTTTTTGTCCTCTGGAACTGTGAGAAATACATGTTTGTTGTTTATAAACTACCTAGTTCATGATATCTTGTTATCACAGCTCACACAAAGATAACAATTGGTACCAGGAGTAATAGGTAATGGTCAGAGGCTGACAGCACTTTGAGGTAATACAAGAAAAATCCTACACTGCCTAAACAGACTGTAAAGTGTGACTCAAGCAAGGACTCAAAAGAAGAGGGGAGCTACGGGGAAAGCTTCAGTCTCCTGAGAGCCTAAGTAGTCATGAACAGAATGTTGGTGGAAATACGGATGGTGCTGACCATTCTGATGACAACTCAGACAGGATTGAAGAATATATTATTGGAAACTGGAGTAAAGGTGGCAAGGAGACTGACTGAACTTTGCACATGTGCTAGTGTTTCATGAAGGTAGAAGTTCTGAACAAGGAAATAGACTATCTGGCTGAAGAAATCAGGCTGCCTCCCTTCTTTCCTCCTTCCCTCTCTCCTTCCTTCTTTCCTCTCTCCCTCTCTCCTTCCCTTTATTATTTCTTTTCTCCTTTCTTTCTTCCTATCTTTCTAAGTTTCTGAAATGCAGTCTTGCTGTGTATCCCAGGTTGAACCTTCCAAGTGCTGGAACTACAGGCACGCACTACCACACCTGGTTTGGCTGAAGCAAAGAGTTGGAAGTGTAGCTTGGCTTCTCTTGTTTATAGTAAAATGTGAGAACAAACAAATGACTTAAAAATAATTTTTTAAGCAAAGGAGAAGTAGAATTCAAGGACTTGGAAAATTCTGACCTAGACCACATTGAACCAATGAAAAAGCATGTTCCAGAGTAAACACAGAGGATGGCCAGTCTACTGTGTCATAAGGAAATCAGTCTATATTGACCAGATACAATTCATCAAGACACCGGAAGAATAATCCTGAAGTTATTTTGAAGATCATAGGTGCCGCTCCTCCTCCCAGATGATTAGAGTTCAAAGGATTTGAGGGCAGAATGCTTTTAAGGAAGGGGTTGAGGGCTTCTGCAGGACCTTGATGGCTGCTGATATCACAGCAAGGCTGCTTTCCACATTCTCACTCAGAGCTCCTCACGCCGCTAGGTGTGGCTCAGTGGGACCAGGTATGGCTGGAAGCACATGATATGGAAGCGCAGATATGGCTGCGATTCCCTCCAGAGAGTACAGAGTCGTGAGTCTCGGCAGCATCCTAGTGGTGCCACTGGCACGCAAAGTGGGTGAGCTACGAGGGTTTGGCACCTGCACATAGATTTTAAAGCATGGCGGTACCTGGAACCTTGGGCACATGACGTAGGCAGAGGGCCATGTAGGGGCTTGTCCTTTACAGAAAGTCCCGCTGGAACCACTGCAGGGACTGCCCAGGGGGACTTTTCTGGGAATATTTCCTTCTAGAGCCATGCGTACAGGGATATCCCTGAGATCCCAGACCAATAGTTACTAATGTGCAATTTCAGATCAGGAGTGCTAAAGGCACCCACCTACACCCTGTGAAAACTGTGGTGTGCATTGCGCCCTTGTAAGCTGTGGAGACAGAGCTGTCTGGAACCTTGTGGGCCCAACTCCCACCCCAGTGTATCTGGAAGATGGGACACCGGGTGAAAGGCGATTGTTTTTAAGCTTTGAGAATTAATGGTGTTTACCTTGTTGGGTTTTAGACTTACTTGGGACCTGTTGTTTCTTTCTTCTTTGCTATTTCCATCTTTTGGAATGGGAATGCCTGTTATATTCCTGTTCTACAGTTGTATTTTGGAAACACAGCATGTTCAGCTTCACAGTTTCACAGCTAGAGAGTGATTTGTCACAGGATGAGCTGTGCCTTAAGTCTCATCCATATCTGACTTGGATGACATTCGATGTTAAGCTTGGTTGTGTGTTGAGATAGTGTTTGCAAGGTTTCTGCACTATAAAGTTACTGTCCTGTCCCTTTTCATGCTGTTATCTTTGGAAAGAAAACTTCAGGAGTAGGGAGTTCAGGGGTGGCAGCCTATACACAGATTGTTACGAATTCTACATTGGAGAATTGTGTAGTCTGTCATGTATTTATTGAAAAGCATCACTTATTTATATCAGTATAGACTGATGACAATTTAGTGAAATAAATTTAAATATGTATTTTCAATATCAACATAGCAAAAATATTATTTTAATTTGTATTTGGCATAAAAATTAATTATGAGATATTGTTCATTTATAAAGTCTTCAAAATCGGGCACATGATTTATGCTTATAGCATATCTCAGTCTGGATGCTAAAATTTCATCAGAAATGCTTGATCAACATTTAGATTCCATAAAATTTAAGATTGAAAAGTTAGATTCACATATGCAAATAACAATAGACATAACTAAAAGTTTTCTAACAACTGATACAAGTTTTAATTTTCCTCTAACATTTGACAAAACATTTCCATTTCCATTGGATAAAGCTGATTTATCATTTTAGAAGAATTTATTTGACATAATTTCAAACTATATCAAAGAAGTAAATTCACTAACTCATGTTAAGTTGGTACTTTTACCATTACATTAAAAATGATATTGCCTAAATTAAAAAGCATGTTTAAATCACAATCAACAAAGCATTATTTAATGTTTTCTTTTAGTTTTGAAAGCATAACTCAACTGATTACAATTAAAATCTTCAACGTATTGATTCATAATAGAAAAATTACAAAATCCTTTTACTGAATTGTGCAATGAAGTTTCTAATATAACACAAATTTCGTACTATCTTTCCACCACACAAATAAGTTTTTACTTCCTTTGGAATGTCAACTTCAACTCATTTATATGCAGTGTCATCTCAGTGAGAAAACATAAGTAACACTGTCGTTTTTTGCAGCATGAATCATAGTGCCATTTTTTGTCTTTGGTTATTGAATATCTGGCAAGCATTTGCTTTGTTTTAAGAAAATTAAAGCTAACATTATATTAAAATCTTTTTTTCTGCAACTCAACCAACAGGTATTTGTGAAGAATATACGAACAGTAAATATTCATTTCTTTTAATCAGTTCAATAAACAAATGAATTTCAACAGCATTTACAATAAACTGAAAACATTAAAAAGCTCTATTCATGACAGTTTTAAAAGATTCAAAATATGCCGTGAATTTGATTTTTTTAGGCTGAGGAATTTCAGAAGTCTTTTGAGACAAAAAAATAATAATCAAAGTATTAGGCAATGACATACAATTCAGTTAAAACCATAAAAAACTTGAGATTTTTAACATTTTAGTTAAGTTTTGCTACTTTAAAAACATATACTATGTTTTATTTGCAGTCATTGGTGGCTTAACTAAAGGGCTTTCCATTTCTCTAAAGCATGTTTTAGAAACTTTTTCCCATATTTTCCTAATAAAATGTCAATAATCAAAATAACTTATCTTGTCACCATGTAAAATGATTTTTAAGTTTTTGTTTATTTAGCTAGTGAGATTTATAAGCATGGAATACATTGGAAAATCATTTAAAATTGTATTGGTAATTTCAGGAAACGAATTTCCCCAAATATTTTTGACTATTCAGAGGAAACTTCTTATCAAATTCACAGCATATTTGATGAAAATGTATTTTCACTGTACTCGCTTAATTATTTATAATTTTCCCTACTTAACAAAATGCAACCTTGTGATTTTACTCAGCTATAGCAGACTGCAACTATCAGTCTGAAAAAAACCCTGACATCTTTCAGTTTCAATGTTTTTTAATTTTTGTTACAATGTTAGCTTCTAATTTCCACAAGACACTTAATGAGTAGTAAGTCTTTACCTTTAAGTTTTGCCACTCTGTGGTTTTGCAAATATAATTTAATGCTCTTCTGATTCATGTAATAAGTATTTCAATTTAATGATCAGTATGAGTACCAAAATTACAAATTCACTCCTGTCACACCGACTATATACTTAGTGTTTTAAGAGTCAGATATGCCTATTTATTTGATTGCAAAAGTTACAGTCCAAGTGGTCTTTTATTTCATTGTTGTGGTTTACAGAATAAAGCTTCTAATCCTTTAATTAAGAGATGAAGAAAAATGAGCAGAGATAATTTATAGGCACCTTCTGCCTTATGCTTCGTGTAGTTGTTACACAGGAAAGTAAGAGAAAAATGGAAATGAAAAGAGGCTGAGAAATATCTACCAACATAAAATGGTGGTAGTTAGTAGTGAGCGGCTCACCTCATTTGTGATACAGTTTCTTTGTTAAATGCCATAATGCATCCTGAGGCAGTGGGAGTGTGACAGAAGGCATACACTGCTAGGTTGTGAATGAGAAATTTGATTTACCTTGCAAAGAGAAGACAAGGACAGAACATATTCAGCTCACTGTCCAGGAGACCTTGTAAAGATCAGAGGCATGTAACAATGAAGTGCCCTGACTTGGTTTGCGTCAAGGTCTCTGTCACTGGAGAGCCAGAGGTCGAGGACAGGATACAGGGCAGTTCAGCATGTGATATTAGCATCATCTAGA
This sequence comes from Chinchilla lanigera, assembly GCF_000276665.1. Classification (NCBI taxonomy): domain Eukaryota; kingdom Metazoa; phylum Chordata; class Mammalia; order Rodentia; family Chinchillidae; genus Chinchilla; species Chinchilla lanigera. The sequence goes on from NW_004955408.1 coordinate 36,612,676, forward strand.
ATACGGCTAGATGACTCAGGAGATCCACCAAGATGTCTAGATTTCTGTAGTCAAAACTGGGGAAACATGGTTGGCTTTCTTTTCTTTTGGATTAGGAAATTGTCAGGTATAACTTATCCTAATCCTTTTTTAACTCATAAAGTGGATGGTGGTTTTGTATTTTGTCCCTAATTCTAATCAGCAGAACTGTTCTGGCTGTACAGGTAAGCACAATCCTTTTACAATTTTCCTATTGACTAATTCATGATACTTTGACTCTATTTATGAATTAATACCCTTCTCATTCCTAGAGAAGATTTGAGGAAGGTTACAGTAAAAAATAAATTATATATATATATATATATTTCAGACATTTTAAGGAAGCAGGGAAAAACAAAGGATTATATCAGGATAGGAGTGTCACTGTTTCCAAAGAGAGAAGGGTGCAACACCCCTGAGCCTTTTTATAAGATTGATTGGTTACCCCCCACACACTGTCTAAATTTAAATCAATAGCCTGTTAATGACACAGACGGGATTACTTTTAAGACATAACTAGTTGCAGATCAAATTATCTGAACCCTGTGAGAACTCACTCCTCCTTGAAGCGCTATTTCTAAGTGTATAGCCAAACTCAAAGTAACATGAAAGCAACATGATGAATTTCAAATTAATCGTTCCAAAATACACAGAACTTTCCCATATTTAATGGATTTAATGCACAGTTGCTTTAAGCAAGAATCTGCTTTATTAGAAAACTAAATCAAATCGACCTAATGTAATTGAAATTGTTTACTGCTACCAAGTGAGTAATGTAAGATGTACTTAATTCATTGATTTATTCAAAGGGTCTTGAGCTATTATATGAAAAAAATAACATTTCAAAGTATGTTTCACATTTAAAATTTATTCCCCTTTTATCTTTGCATAATCAATAAAATGCAGGGGTTGGGCTAGGTAATTTCTAATTCAGCCTTCTTATTACTCTTTGATTCCAATATTCTTTTCTCCTTGCCACTTTCTTCTTCTAAACAAAACAATAGGGACAACAAAAACCTGCAAAAGACTGGCTTTGCTCCTACCCCAATATCAGCAGATCTATGCTTCCCTAACCCACAAGTACTGCCACCTTTTGACTTTGATTCATAATCCATGGGCCTTTATACTGACCACCATGCACATGTATTTATGCAGAAAATTGAATTTGAGCTTTATAATGGCCCTAACCAAACCATACAAAAGGATAGAACTAGAGATGGAGGGGGAGGGGAGGTTGCAGGTAAAAAGGAAGAAGGGTAGCCTACAGCCACAGAGTAGCTGAGACCCTGGAAGGAGATGAGCAGCAGAATCAATAATTAATGAGTGGTTAAAATGGACAAAATAATACAAACCTAGATGGCTGCGCATCTTCTCTTTATGCTCTAGTGAGTAATTGCCTGAGGTCGTTGAATGTGTGTCCAGGAATTCGCTTCTGTGGGAAACTTGTACTTGATACAACTCTTCCCAACTCCAAAGGGGGAAATGGCTCCCACCCATCCCTCCTTCATCTGAAACCAGCCTTAACTCTCAACCATGACTTAGTCTTATCCAAGAATCAGTATCTCCGCCCTAAATTCCTAGCAATTATTAATGTCTTTTCCCATCCTAATATTCTAATTCAGCCTTATTCTTAAAACAAAGAGGCAGATGGCTTCTTAATCTCTTTCAACAAATACTGAGCTTTCATTTGTGCCAGTACTGTATCAGATAATTCCACAGTGCACATGACAGACACAGTGATGTCCTATGACACTTATTCTTTGGGAAGGAAGATGGACATTAAATAAATGGAACACAAATAATGTACATAGTTGCAGCTACTCAACACACCCAAATCTCCTGACCCCTTATATAGTGGATTGACAACTGGTGGTCAAATTTTAACCCCCAGCGGAACTGAGTAAGCATGGTGCTTGGTGTGGGAGGCTCACCTGGGGACTGTTGCCAGCAGCATAAAAGGCAGAACTGGAGAAGGAGAAGTGAGGCTGTTGGGAGCAGAGGAGAGACTGTTGGGAGCCCATAGAAGCCGTAAGGAGCTACTGGTTCTTTTGGAGGAGCTCCTCACACTGGCTTTCCTGATGAACTTGGATGTTTTCTTCCTCCGAGGTGCTTGGGCCCTCATTGGCACTGAGAATAGCTTTGGTTCACTTTGGGGGAACTCCAGTCCTCACTCTGAGCATTGTTTCCTGGCTCCGGAGGGGAAGATGGTGCACTGCTGGTCTCTTGGAGAAGCTTGTTGCATTGGTTTCCCTAATGGGAACTTGGCAATCTTGATCATCGGAGGAGCTTGGGACCTCACTCTTGCTGAGGATTGCTGCGGTACTTTTCAGGGGAGCTCTCATTCTTACTTTGAGCATCACTTCCTGGTTCCAGTGTAGATCCCTCAGCCTGATAGCATGGATCCTTCATCCTGCTGGCACAGACTTTCTAGATTCCACCACTGACCTTTGGGCCTTCCCATTGCAGATATGTGAAACAGGCCTGCATGAGATATTGTTATGGGCTCTGAGCCTCCAGGTGGACTTGTGGGAGGCATTTTATGAGCTCTAGGTCTTCAGCTGGACTCATGCAGGACATTTCTGTGGGGTCCAGGCCCTCAGCTGGATTCCCTGGTCTTAGTGTGTGGACAGGTTTCCTGCACTCTCTTGTATATCATCCTTTGATGACTATTATAAATAATTTTATAAAATAGGTGTCTTGTTCCCCTTGCAAAAATATCTCCCAAACCATAACACCTTGAAATATAATGTATATTTCCAAGCACCTTATGTTTGCCCTAAAGACAGAAAGAGGTATCTATTCCTCTTAATGTAAATGTCAAGATGTCATTATAGAAATGCTCATTGAATATAGCATACATATTTAAATACGCAACATGTATATTTAAATGAAATAATCATCTTATTAGTGATTATTTTGAGGGAATACAAGGTATAACAAATTGTGAATAATTAAATTTTAAAAATTGATGCAGTAAATTACACATAGTCATTAATTCTCCTCAAAACACTCCCCCTTAGAACATGTTTAACCCATCATTCTTGTCACTTTCTGTAGCAGTTCTGGAAGTCCTCTTTTGTGAATGTCTTTAGTTGTACAGTCGTGGCTGTCTCAATATCCTGAATGAGCCCAAAACATTTGCTATTCATGGTCACTGTGACCTTGAAGAAGAGCCAGAAGTCTCGTGGTGCCAGACTTGGTGAGTAAGGTGGAGGTGTGCAATGATAATTTCACAAGCCCAGGCACTGGACAGCAGCACTCACTATTTTTGATCCTATCATATACAGACACAAAAGAAGACCTCCACGACTGCTTTAGAAAGAGCCAAGAATAATTTGAAAAGTGTGTTTGAAGTAAAAAGAGGTATTTTGAGGGGAATTAATGTCAATGTGTGTTTTACTATAATAATTATTTTTTATTTAAGCACAACCTCATTTTTTTTTTTTTTGGTGGTGCTGGGGGATTAACCCAGGGCCTTGTACATGCAGGGCAAGAACTCTACCACTGAGCCACATCCCCATCCCCACAACATACATTTTTTGACCATTCCTTGTAATTCTATTTTGGGAATAAAATTGCAGCCAGATGATCCTGGTCTACATCCTAATGCTAACTCATTGTGTTGCTTTTTGCATAATGTTCAATCTTCCTGAATTCATTCATTAATGTATAAGTAGCAAGTTACCTCCCAATATTGTTGTAAATGCCCAATGAAATAACTTATGAAAAATGTCTAGCAGGGAGTATAGTGAATGAAGATTTGATAAAACAATCATAGTACTTAGATAATCAGATTTTCCCTTCAGCAGATTCCTTCAGAAGTATTCCCATCTAAAATGCTGGGCCTGTAGTGAATTTAAGGGAAGAGGAAATGTCCAACCCGTGCATCTTTTCACAGTACAGTTGTGCTAGTACTTGCAGTAGACTTTTTAATAAAGCTAAGGTAACAGACTTTCATGTGTATCACTACAGAGATGAACAGCAATCTGTTCAGATCCAAGTAACTGAGATTTGTAAGACATGTGAAATAAATATGTCCCCCTAAAGTTCTTGAAAAAAATTTTTTTATTTGGTGTGCAATTTCTCTGCCCTCCAGTCCCAGCTTCTTTTTCCAACAACTTTAGGGAATGGGATTGACATTGTTTATCAGTTAGCCATTGGTGCAGAACAAACTACACTAAACTCAGCAATTTAATACAATATTTATTTGCAGCTATGTGTCTATAGGTCAATTGGCAGTCTTTTCTGTAGGCTGGGCTCAACTGGGCAGCTCTAGGTCCAGTTTCAGTTCCAGCTGGGTTTAAGTTGTTGTGATGGGTTGCATTTAGTAGTTTTCTATGTGTATTTATTCTAAAGCACAGGATAAAAATGGGGCCTCAACTGTCCTTGGAGAAAAGATTTTCATAGCAATAACATAACACAAACATAGCAATAACATAGACAAAAACATGTGATACTCCCGAAGACTAGGTCTAGCCCTGGCCACTGCCACTATTACTCACAGGTCTTTGCCCAGAACAAATCACATGGTTAGATCTACAGTTGGGAGTCCAGGAAGTACATTCTTCTTCCAGCATGTGGAAGACTGCACTGTCACCTGGCAAGAAGAGAGATTCAGAAGAACATGAACAAAACGGGGCCAGAAGTTCTTCCTACCATTCTAGCAGGGGTCAAGAGTTATGCACAGGCAAAGGGTATGCAGAGTTTTGAAAAAAATTTACTATCTGGGTCAATATGGAAGTAAGAAATTGATAAGGAAGAATCAAATTGTGAATTTCCCCAGGAGGCTTATATTCTTATTTCTCTTCCAGAATTTTGAAAGAGTCCCTTGCTTAGTTGTTAAGCAGCACTGGGTAGTAGTCTGAACATTTCAAAATAAACTGTTTCAGTGGAGCTGAAATGTACTAATTTTAAATACTTAACCATCTGGAGCATTAGATGCTTAATTACAGCTGAAAACTCATGAATGAACAGTATGAGGCAGTTTTTCTTTTCAGTGAATCTCAATTGTGTTTGTCTTTATTCTCAGGAGAGGAAAAATAAAAAAGAAGGAATATGCCAGTAGTCATATTATACTATTTCTTGGATTTTGTTCCTTTCTTTTTATAAACACTCATCTTTAGAAACACTGCTAAGCCATGCCAAGATCCCTGTATCTTTCATAAACTGTCAACTACAAATGCAAGTCTATCTGTTATGTAAAGTAAACAATAGGTTAGAGAAACCTACTCTATTTCATATGTCCACTGCATTGAAGGGCAATTTTCTCCAGGCTTACAAGTTTTATATTTCTTCAGGAGCAAATCTTTTCCTGTTTGATCTATTCCACAGTCTTAGTAAATAACCACAATCATAAAAATAAAAGAAATTATGTTTCTATTTTTATTCTGAGAAGCAAAAACTGTTGATAATAACTGATGTAAAAATTAAGAGTTTTAAAAAAACTCATCAGATGTAATACTACTTTTTAAATTTTATAGTACTGATAAAATTACAGACCTTAGAAATCTCATTTACCTGTACTGTGTTGAACATAATGCCTATGGTCCCCATCAGATTGAGATGTCCTGTCTTATTTATTCAGTGATATATCCCTTGTGTTTAACAGAAGGGTCAGCATCTGGAAACACTACTGAATGGACAGATAAATGAATGAGTGAATGAATGAGTGAGTGAAATAAAGAAAGTGAATACATATGACTTGCACAAGACCCATAATTTAGGGGTTGTTATTTTATGCATCAAGGTGAGTTAGATAAAAGAAGACAGGGCAGTCAGATGAGCAGGTAAGAAAGAAATGTGTGTGCGCCTTCTCTCTCTACTACCAAGCACATCCAGGAGCTGGGTCAGATCTAGAGATTTAAATCCATATTTTGAGGAAACTATTGTGTCCTGCCTTGTCTCAGGTTCCTGGTTCAAAAAGACACCTCTTAAGGAATCACTCATGAAGCAATAATTATAATAATAGTTACTATTTACAAAGCACTTTTAGTGTACCTTGTGCAGTGGTAAAATGCACAACAGCAAAATCTGAGGTCCCAAAACACCCCTAAGTGGAAATACCATTACTGAACTCATTTCACATCAAGGCAACTAAGGGACAAAGGACATAAATGGCACTAAAGTGTCTAAGTGTCTTGGCTGGGATTTGAACTCAGTTCTGTTTGACTTTAGAGTGCATGTTCCTAGCTTCTCTCAAGAATAAAGGAATAAAACAAGGAAATAAGATTATGGTCTACTTCTGGTGGATTTTATTTTTATTTTTTTCTTTTGTATTAGAACAACTTTGGATCAGATATTCACTTAATCACCTAATTGTGAAGATTATAGGTCCTTTGGCATGCAAACACTCATTCTCCTCGTCAACAGATAGCTCACGAGTACTCTTACATGTCAAGTGCTGATCTGGGAGATAAAAGAATATCATAAATCGGAATTCAAGATCTTTACCCTCATGAGGCTTATATTCTAGAAAAAAGAATACTGAGTGAACCAAATAACTAAAATAAATTTCATCATGTTTTTAAAGGTATTAGTTGAAACCAAAGGAAAAAAAAAAGGGAGAAAAGTTTAAAGGATTGTTCAAGGGAGTCAAGGAACAAGTCCAGGTTTCAGATTTGCAGATTTAAAGGGGGACTCAGATGAGACCTCAGCAAGTGCCCCTTTTCCTTATAAGCATGGTCCAGGTTAAGGAAACAGCTGTGCACAAATCTGAAGGTGGAACAGGGATGCTTTGAAATTAGATGAGATCACTGCTTTCCGGGAGCCGACACTCTTGGGGTAAAAACTAAACAAAGTAATTATGAATAATTGTAGTTAAGAGTAACAGGTCTCCAAGAGAAGGTGTGTGAGTAGACTGAGGAGGGGCTAGAAATACCGGCACATACTGCCGGGGGCAATGTGAACCTTGGTTGCTGAGGAGATGATAGAGCTTAGCGAAATCAGGAAGGAAGATGTTCTGCCGCTGTCAAACGTGGCAGCCCGCAGGAACTGAGAGGTGGAAAGGGAGGGTGGAGTCCTACTGCACAGAGCCGTGCTTACTGCTACGAGAAAGTTTCACCTCTGGAAGATTATCCGACGGCTCTGAAGGAACTGAACAAGGTGCAGGGAGGGAATTTTATGAATAGGAAAATTGACATCCAGAAAGGCTAAGAAATTTCTAGGGCCACAGAGATATTAAGTGGTGAAGCCAAGACTTTAACCTAAGCTAGTGTGATCTCAGGACCCAGGCAAGTGCAGGGACTCCCCCTACTTACAGAAGCGTGTGAAGGTTACTGCACGGGCAGGCAGGGTTGTGCCTCCTCCTTTAGAAGTCCAGAATTCATCCTGCTAGAGCTGCATTGTTCCAAGAGGCCAAGAAATCCTGGTGGCAAATGCTTTACCAATGCTTGTAACAAAGTCAGTGGAGCTCAGAATACTTCTCCCTTTTAATAAAGTATGTGGTGTCATAGTAACTTCACTGAGTTCACCCAGTAAGTCCCTCAGACCTAAATCAGAGTGAGATTAAGCAAAACTCAATTAAAAATACATCATAAATGTATCCAGTCAGCAGAAATATGTGAGGTCCTATTTTTAGGAGTTAGAACTACAAGTAAAAGCAGTTACACTGAACAGACTTAAATTTGCTATTTAGACCTAGAGGTGTATTTTGAAATTAGGTGGATAAATATTATATTAATGGTGTAGTATAACCACAAATAACTTTCTTTCTCTTCCCTGGAAAGGTAAATGTAGAAGCTGCAACTACAACAGAGTGTTCTTTGCAGAGATGTTTTTATGTTATAACTGTTAAACAAAAATAATATATCATCCTGAACTTTGTGTCTTTTGTTTCAGTAATATAAGTATGAGTGAATGTAAATTGAAAGTAAGACCTACAATATTTATCCCATCCTGCTTTTTTTGTAATTCTCTCTCTCTCTCTTTGTACATATGCTATAAAGATTTATAAAATATTAAGAATTTTAGATTACATTATTTCTCATTTGAAAAGATTGTCATTTTTAAAATTAATTAATTAATTAATCAATTTTTTAAGATTGTCATGTTTTGAAATAGCTGTGGGAGGCTATGTCAGGGACCTGAAGATCAATACATTATTTAGGGAATGAACAGAGATGTTACAAAAACACCTCTCTCAAGTTCAGTCACTCAACAAAAATGTTTCTTCTCATATAGGGTTTTGCATGGGCATTCGGCTCTAGCTGTTTCTTTGCTGTTGTGCTTTAGAAGTCACAACCTTTGCTGTGTTTATCTCTAATGCATGGCTCCCAGGGCATCTGACGTGATAGTCACAGTCGACTTGAGTTGAGAAAGACCATGGAAAAGTCCACTGTGAGTCTGTTCATGGTCCCGCTGTGGAGGCGGTCCTCACCATTGCTGTGACTATCCCGAGGGGAAGCACTCAAACACCTGTACGACCTCCTGCAATGTAGTGTGGGCAAAGAAGGGAGAATGTACCTTGGAGGATAAACAGCGGTCTTAACTTGTAACAGTCTTTTATTGTTTTGTTTTGTGCCAATGGAAGAATGATTCCAGCAAAAAAACAAAAACAAAAACAAAAACAAAAAAACCCCAAAACAAAAAAAAATCCTCAATTTTATTTACTCTACATTCTGTGCACTAAATAATCATCTACATGAAATCTTATTCTCAACTCAGCATTGGCTCTCTTGACTTACATTTTTCACTTTATTGGCTTTCCCACGCTTTAGGTTAACTTGACCGCCATTTTCCATCTACAGGACTGTCACATTCAGGGTGATATCAGTTGGCGATTTTCCATCAGGGACTCACCTTTTATCAGGAACCAAAATCACCTAGAAGGTTTGTTAATATGTAAATCACCAGGCTCCACCCCAATCCCTCAGTTTCTGAATGTGCAGGTCTGGAATAGGCCCTGATGTTCGCCATTTTAATGAATTTCAGGTGATGCTGATTCTGCTGATTTGGGACCACAGTGCACTTGCCTTATGCTAAGATGCCCGAATTTTCCTCCCCTTTCCTTGTCCTCCCTTTTTCCTGCAAGACCAGTATTCTCTGAACTCAAGAGGACTTCAAGCTGTCTGTGCACCTCTGGTAGGCAAACTGGCAGCACTGTTGCTGCAGGTAAGCACTCTCCTGGAGTGTTCTGGTCTGGAACGTGCTTTCCAGTCAAGGTCTAATGGCAGACTAACTGTGACTTGAAACTACCGTGGGCTGAGTGGTGACTTCTATCCTTCCACTCCCCTCAGCTTGTGCTTTTGCTTGGACTTTCCTCTCACACTCTCCACATTCAGGTTTCCTTGTCTAAACTTCTGGTTCACATGTGATAGTTAAAGATTGTTGCTCCAAGCCTGCCATGTGCTCCTTTCACTTCATTTAGAAAGTACCATCTCTCAGAAAGTTGTGTTTGTTGTAAAGTCTAGCTCCTCTGGGATTTTAAAGCCAGCAACCTAAGAATCTTTGTGATATGTCAAAGAGTTGTGTGCATAAGACAGTGTTTCTTATAGTTTGACAACTTGACATTCATTCATCATATGACATAATATGTTTACTATCAATGACTGTAAGTTGTCTCTACAATGGAATATTTATCACGTATTTAAAATTTGTTTGCTTATTGTTGCTAGTTACTTCAGGCAAATAGGAGTGTGTGTGAACTGCCGTCAGATACTTTGGTCTAATTTGCCCAATAACTTCTCTTAGTGACTCACTGTAAAACACTACAGGTGCTAATCTGCCCGAGGCAGAAAAGTACAAAATAGATTCCATACAACAGTTGCAAGTCTCACAGGTAATTAACTCAGCATGGTGTAGCTGGATTGATACCAAGTGCTTGTTTGCCCATGCTGAGAAAAATAATACTTTGTCACTCTCATCAGCAGATCTCAAAATGCTCCACAATCACTAATTAAGGCTTCTCACACATCCCATCACCCCCATTTCCAGATGAGGAAACTGAGCAACGGGGCCCGCACCGTGGTTTGCCTACAGTTTTGTGACTGAGCTCAGGGGAATGTAGAGTAGGATACGTGTTTTGTTCTTGTGACCTTGAGCTCATCCTTCTTTCTGTGGATGCAGCAGCTGACAGCCCAGACTATCAACAGCCAAGTCTAGCCCTCACACAGAATCTGATGTTCTCCAAACAATAATGACAACAAGGTGGAAATTTAGGAAAGATACATGGTTATGATTCATATGGACAGACTCTGAAAGGGGTGTGTCTGTAAGCTTATATGTGTGCTTTTGAACACATATCTATTGAAATACAGTGATGCCTGGCCTAGATACTGTTTTATTTATTTATTTATTTATTTTTATTTTAAAAAGAATAAAAAATACTAGAAAAACATTAGAAACAGGGCTGGGGATTTAGCTGAGCGGCAAAGCGCCTACCTGGCAAGCGCAAGGTCATGAGTTCGGTTCCCGGTACCGGAGAAAAAAAAAAAAAAAAAAAAAAAAAACATTAGAAACAATATAGAACTTCAAAAAACAAGATGATAGGAATTCAACAATGGTTGTTATATTGCATATTGTTGTCTTCAAAGTAATTACTGAGATTACCAGATTTAGGCATGTAAAATTGGTCAAAAATTAAGCATTAACTGTTCATTTCAATAAACTAATAGAAATTAGTAATACAATTATCTTAGCTATCTTATGTGCGTGCATATATATATATATATTTTTTTTTCTTTTCTTCTTTCTTTTCTCCTTTCCCTCATCCCAGTTGTCCTTTCCTTTTGAGTAGTTTCCTTCCCTTTCACAATACTTGTGGCACCTTTTGGATCTTATTTACACCTTATTTACTCTTTCAGGTTCTTCCACTGGGGAGACAATACAATGTTTACACATGCAGGTCTGATTCCTTTCATTTATGAGTATAGTTTCTAATACTGTTTTAGAAGAGTTAATTTGCCCAATGAAGAGACTGCCTGATTGACACATGGTTGAGCGTGGATGAAAGGTTGCTTCTCTCTCTGTGTCTGGTCGTGAGATACAGTACAGTACTTGGACATAGAGGCTCACCCCAGCCTAGGGAGGGGCTGCACCTCACACCAGATTTCCTCAATACTAGTGGCTTCTGCTCTTTGTGTTGGAAGAGCTGCCTCCAAACCCATCTTCCCAGGGAGAGTTTACCAGGGGGTAGTAGCTGGCATTCCTCACTCCTGCACAGCAGCTCTCTGGCCCACGCTGTTCAGCCCCTGCCCTCAGGTCTGCACTAATGCTCACCTGGAGAAAGGAAGAACAGCAGGAGAGTGGGGCTCCTCTTCTGGAGTGCACCTCCATGTGGCCCAACTGTTTTAAAAAGCCCTCCCTGCAGGGAGACTAGGGTACCTGTGGGCCCCATCTCCTGTAAGTTCCAGTCTTTGTGTTGGGTGTCACTGGAGTTTGCCTTGCTCAAGGCCCTGGAGTCGTGATTCTCAGGTCTGACCCTGAGTTTGGACATCTGTACATAACAACATTGAGAAGGATTCTGTTTGCTTTAGTTGAGGACTTTTTGAAGATGACAAAGAAATGACTAAGTAACTAAACTCTGCATTGAAGACTAAGTGTTTTACAAGGTAGCAACATGAGCCCAGTATACATTTAATGAACACTTCATGTACATGTATAAATATATATTCTACATTCAGTGGAGAATATTCATCCACTTCCAGATCCTCCTGACAGAAGTCTAGAAATCTTTGGCTTGGATGACAAAGGGCACTGTTTCCATTCCCATTCAGACTGGCCTCCTTTCCTGGTGTTTCAGGTCTGGGCTCCCCTTCTGCAGCGTAAGTCACTCTTGTCCAGTGCTGTTCCACAATGAGAAGACTATAAGACCATTATCACTGCCTCCTATTTTAATCTTTAGGTGGCTGTTTTCAAATGATACTGTTCATCAGAATTACCTAGAGATCTTGGTTAAAAAAATAAAGCTTCCTGGCCTCACCCTCAAAGATGCAGGTTTAATAGGCCTGGAATGGGCCCAACTGGCTATGTTTTGAACAAACATGTCTAGGCTGTCCCAGGGCATGTGGTCTGTGGACCACTTTGAGAAGCACTGCTTTAATTTTGCATCTGAAAACATTCCAAGTCTGTTTCAAGTACACCTGTGCCAAAGCCTTCCTCTATAAAATGCTGGATTCACTAGATAAACCTCAGGAAGGGCTTTTGCTGCTTACCATGTCTCTAATCTTTCTAGTCTCAATGTCCTGTCTGGCCTGTGATCTGCTTTTCTTCCAGTGTTCTCTCCTGCGCACAAGGTAAAGGAAGAGAATCTGCACTCTTCAGGAAGTGTGACTTTTAGATGGATGTCCTCATTAAAAGGCGATGTCCTCATTACACTTGGTCACGTATGATAAATAGCAGTAAGCACCCTTGGGTGGCAATTACCGGATTTTTATTGTTTAGATGACTAGAATGGTAGTCTTGAGACTGGCTCAGGTTTGGGAAATGTCATTATCAGAGATATCTTCTGTTCATATTATATATCATATGTGCTGCAGCAAGTTCAGCTCTGCCTCGTGCTGTCTTCTGAATCAGTCAGCTCTCATCCTTTCTGTTGGAGCTGGCCGTAGCTACGTAATGGTGCGGCAACACAGGCCTGTGTGTGGTCAGCACTGCTGGCCCTTTCATTCTCTGGATCGAGCAGTTCGTTACCATTCCATGGTTAAAAAGGAGTAAAATGGTTTGTGTTGACAGCGATAAACAGCATGACTACTAGTACTATGTTCTATGTTAGGAGTTGGAAAACTATGACCTGCAGGCCAGTGCAGGTCCATCCACCTGTTTTTGTAAATAACATTTTATCAAAACTCAGCCATACCTATTTGTGTACATATTGCATATGACTACTTCCATGCTATAAATGCACGATGGAGTAGTTCCAACAAAGACTGTGGCCTACAGTGCCTGCGTTATTTACTGTCTGGTCCATTACGGAGTTTGCCTGTACTTGCCCTATGTTCTAGGACGGATCTGTTCTCCAGTTGCTGCCCACACGGAGTAAACATAGAAACATGTAAACTGTTCTCTGTAGAGAACTGCCCCTCCTCCCGTTTTTCTGGAGGCTGGTTCACTCACTGGCTGAGTGTTTTTGCTGAATCCTCTTGGGTTTGGGTATAGGGGAGCTACATTCAAATACATTTCTAATACTTTTCAAAGTTGCTTTCCCCCTTTTCTCTGTTAAAGATAAAAATATTTCCCAATGGGTTCTCTAGATGGAAAAACTGACCATTATGAATAATTTGAAAGGGAACTTATGCCAGGAATTTTCAAACTGTGTGTTGAGAGGTGCGGTGTAAGTATTACTGTGCGTATTGATATTTTTATGTAAAGAACGTTTGGTAAACAAGGAAATAAAATTAAACCTTTAAAAATACTGCACAGTTTTTCTGTGCTTTAGAGTATTTCCCTCTCTACAAAGACATTATGGTAGGGAATATTTTCAAAACTGATTTGACCAGTGGATTTTTTTTAGTAATAATGGGGGAATATAGGCTGGAAAACACTGGCCCTTGTCAAGACCGTGTCTTTTGCAGCCTGGTATCAAATAATTCTAAGTAAGCACATCTGCCTTCAGGTTTGGAAAGAATTCTATTCCCACCGTTGCAGCTCTGCTCACCTAGCTGAAATACGATTAATTTGTGGCTTCAAAGTCTATATTCACACCATTCCGATGACTGGAGCTGCTGCTTTAATTGTTTTAAACACTGTTGCTGTTGAAAACAGCCTCCAAAGACTGCCTCAAGAGGTTGCTCAATTATTTAAGATGCTAACACAGAAAAGCAATACATCCTCAGGAAGACACATCATTAATTAACATGTCTTTTGGCTTATCGCTGTCCTTCTTCATGTTTTGGCCCATTGTCAAGTTTGTTTAGTTCATTAATAACTAAGGAAGAGTGGCCGTATTTAACACTTTCAGTGTTTGTGGTCTTGTGGGGAAAAAAAAGGTATGTTCATTATCCCATTATATGCAAGAAGGTTAGTTTTTGTTTCTATCTGCCCATTTAGAACTTTATCTTGCAATTCACCAGTAGGTTGAATCATAATTCATATGCCTGGGCAAAGCTTACAGCATTTGTTTCTGTTGTTGCTGGGACTTTTATTATTGATATTGTCTTTCATAAGGACAAATCAATTATTAATCTTAGACCTGCAAATGGATTGCACAGACTGACTCATCTGGAACCGGTGATCCCAATCAGTGATTCTGGGATAAACTCGTTATCCTTCAGGTCCTAGCCAACTGGTCCGCTTTCAGGTTTGACAGATTTTAGAGACATTTATGAGATTTAAAATTAATACTTTCCCTGATAATGCATTTAAAATGTCACCCGAGCATTTAAACTACTTTCTTCAAATTGCTTCAGATGGCAATCTGGAAAACCAGCCACCTGGAGCCATGATGAGCAGGTGTGGAATAGGCAGCCCGATCCTCTGACTCAGGGCAGGTGGTGTGAAATCAACTTAGGAAATACAACAGAGAAATTCACTAGTGCCTTGACACCTGAGCTGCCTCCACCATGATCCTACAAGAGAGATTCTACTTCAGAGAGCAGAGCTCTAATCTGTATTGACTTTCTGTGATGTATCTGTAGGTGTCCAGCAGCAGGTACCTACGCGGATCAGGACAGTAGTGACCAAAGGCAGTTGCTGTTCTTTTTCTCCCAAGCCCTCTGTGTGCGGAAATCCTAGCATCTTAATCAGGAGTAACAGGTGCCTGTGGGAGTCATTGTAACTCACACCTGTGCAGACAGCCAAGCCTCTCTGCCCTAGGACATAAGCTCATTGAACACTGCTTCCCACTGCTTCATTTCCAACCCAAGGCCTTTGAATGTTTGCAGGGAGGTGTGGGAGCTGGCTTGTACCAGCTTCACATTCACTGATGTCAGGTGGGTTGAAATCCTCCAACTTGGGAAAATGTTTAAATTCAGGCTTCTCTCCCCACAGAGGACTGGTTGTTAAACATCTGCTAGCACAGCACGAGATTCTTTCTGCCTCATCTGCTCTCCTGGGACTTAACTTTCACATAGAGAGCTTCAACATCTACACAACCAAATCTAAATCATTCTACCTTTTTGATCTGACACTGCTTGTTTATTTATCAGTTTGTTCATATTTGAGCCAATGCTACATGCGAAGCACTGTGAGATTAAAACATTATATACTTCTCCATTAAAACCATGATAAACAGAGTTTAGTAGTCTTACTTTTTGACTAACAGCGTTGTACAACCATCACCATTATCTAGTTCGGGAACATTTTTATCATTGAAAAGAGAGAGTTCAAGTACCCAGCTCTTTCCCTCCTCATTTCCTGTTACACAATCAGTTCTCTCCCTCTGGAATTTCCCAATGTGGATATTTCATAGAAATAGAATCACTCAATATATTGCCTTTTGTATCTATCTTTGTTCACTTAGCAGAATATTTTAAAGATTCATCCACATTGTACAATGTAACAGTACTTCATTCACTTTTAAAAATAGACCTTATTTTTAGAGCACTTTTAGTTTTATAGCAAGATTGAATGGAGAATATACAAATTTTCAATATACTCACTGCCCCCACATATACATAGCCACCCTTATTTTCATTATACCCCACTAGAGTGGAATATTTGTTACAATTGATGCATTTATTTATTTGTTTTTTTATTATTGGAGACAGGGTCTTGCTATATAATTCAGACTGGCTTGGAACTCAGTATGTATTCCAGGCTGGCTTTGAACTTATGGTGATCCTCCTGCCTCAGCCTTCCTAGTACTGGGGTTTTAGGCCTGTGCCACGACTCCCAGCTCAAAATTGATGAATACAGACTGACACATGACCCCCAAAGACCTTAGTTTACCTTAGTGTTTACTATTGGCTTTGTGCACTTATGGGTTTAGACAAATACATGAGAGTACAGGCCATATAGTATCATGCAGGGCAATTGTGCTGCCCTAAAAGACTTCTTGCTCTTCCTCTTGCAAAGGAATAAAAATATCTCTCTTTTTTTTTTTTTTTTAACCATCCTAAACTATTATCTAAGACTTTTCTGGTAAAAGATAGATTAACCAAAGGAGAACTGACAAATCTAGTTACATTCAAACAAATGGTTTTTCTTCTTGTAATGTGAGTTTTGATAGAAAGTAGTGAGGAGAAATTGTATCTTCTTCTCTTCACCAGACAAACCAGACAAAGGCCTGGGAGACCCAGCCTGGAGAGAGTGTTTGCCTTTCTCTGGCTTTGTGCCTTCTCCCAGGAGCCCACCTGCAGGTGCTGGAGTGAATGGAGCATCTCAGTCACCTATGTTGGGCTTCAGAAACTATGGGGAGTTTCCCTCTGTCCTAGATTCATAAATGAGGCCCTACAAAAAGAAGCCAATTAATGAAAAAAGTGAACGTACATATTTATACTACATGAGATGAGAAACTTTATATAAGGAAATAACTTGAAGAAATAGTTAAGTGCTTATATTAGTGAAAAGGTTTGATGAAAAGTGAATGTGGGGGCTGGGGATTTAGCTCAGCGGCAAAAGCGCTTGCTTGGCAAGCGCAAGGTTGTGAGTTCGGTTCCCGGTACCGGAGAAAAACCAAAAAAAAAAAAAAAAAAAGTGAATGTGCAGAAATATAATACGGGGAAAAAGTATATAAACTATTGGTGGAGAAGCAGGGCAAATTTAGCAAGGAGCATTTTCCAGATTCATCTCTGACGTTTCATCTTCTCACCTGAAGGTCTCACGACCTGCTTGGGAAGAATGGGAGGAGGAAGGAGTCTGTGGTATCCCTGCTTCTGTGGGTTTCTCAAATGCCAGTGCGCCATATTTGGGGGCAGTGTTCCCTGAGCTTCAAGATCTTGCCTGCCTCTCCTCCACTCTCCCACTTTACTCCTGGAAACCACTGCTCTTTTTACTGTCTCCATAGTTTTAGCTTTTCCAGAATATCATAAATTTAGAATCATGCAGTATGCAGGCTTTTCAGATTGATGTCTTTTACTTAGTAATGTACATTTATGTTTCCTCTGTGTCTTTCAATGGACTGACACCTTAGCTCTATTTAGCACTGAATAACATTCCAGTACATGTATCACATTTTATCTGCTGTCTTCAGAGAGTTATCTTGGTTGCTCCTAAGATTTGGCAATTGTGAATGAAGCTGCTATGAACGCCTATCTTCAGGAGTTAGTGTAAACATAAGATTCCAGATACTTTTGGTAAATAGCCAAGAAGGCAATTGCTGCAGCATATGGGTAGGAATATGTTTACCTTTGCGATATTCTGCATAATCCTCTTCCCAAGTGACTCTATTCCCTTTTGCAGTGGCATACACTCCCTGTATGAATGTACTACATTATTCATTTTTTAAAAGGAAATGTGAAACTATTTTCCATAGTGTCTTTACCTGATTAATTTTCTACTAGATGTTTTAGGGTTCTAATTTTACCCTTGTAGGTAGATTTCACTTGCTGACTTTTAAAAGAATTGCAGTTGTGGGAAGTGATATGTTACTGTGCTTTTGAGTCTCATCTCCCCAATGCCTAATGATGAATATCTTTGCATATGTCTCCTGCCAATTTGTGTATCTTCTTTGTAGAAGTGGTTACTTAAATCATTTGCGTATTTTTCAATTGGATTTTTTGTCTTATTGTGAGAGTTCTTTCTATATCCTGGATACTAGAGTAGGTATCAAATATATGATTTGCAGATATTTTCATTACACAGGTTGTTCTTTTTAATTTTTAGTCAATTGTGTATCCTTTGATACACAATGACTTTTTGTTTTGTGATATCCAGTTTATTTTTTATTTGTTGCTTTTACTTTGTGCATCACATTTAAAAAACTGCTGCTTAAACTGTGTGTAGTGGCACGCGCTTACAATCCTAGCACTTGGGAGGCTGAGACAGGAGGGCAGATGTGAATTTGAGGCTAGCTTGGGCTACATGGTGAGGTCAAGGCCATCTTTCAGGACAAAGTGAGACCTTGTCTCAAAAACAAGCAAACAAAAAACCAAACACAACTGTTGCTTAATTTAGGGTTATGGAGATTTATAGATATCTAAAAATTTATAGTTTTAATGCTTATATGTAGGTATGTTATTCATTTTGGGATATTTTTCATATGCAGCATGAATTATGGGTCCACTATCACCTTTTCCATGTGGCTGTCAGTGTCCCAGCATCATTTCTTGGAAAAATGCTTTTTTCCCCGTGGGTTAAACTTGGTACCTCGTGGCCCAGATCAGTTCACCATAACCTGAAGATGTGGCTTGGAACCCGGCGTTTCTCTTACTGATCCGCGTGTTTGTTCTGATGCCAGCGCCACATGCCTTGATAAGTATAGAAGCAGGAAAGTGTGGGTCTTCCAAATTTCATCTTTTCCTAGAAGGCTATTGTTCATTCTCTTAAATCCCAGGCAGAATGTAGGATCAGCTTTCTGTTTTGGAAAAGAAAAAGGAAGTTGGAACTTTGAGAGTTACTATGTTGCATTTAGGTCAGCTTAAGTGTTGTCATCTTCGCAGTGTGGAGCTGTCCATTGCAGGGTCACAGTGCATCTGTCCACGTATTTAGCTCTTCCTTCATTTCCTCCAGCAGTGTTTCACAGTTTTCAGTGTACAGTTCTTACACTTCCTTGATTTAATTCATCCCTATGTATTTTATTTTTTTCATGGTAGTATAAAGGAAGTTATTCTACTAATTTTAATTCTAGGGTTCTTCATTGCGTTTGTGTGAAACACAACTGAGTTTTGTATACTGACATAATATCTTGTAGCTTTGCTGAATTTATCACCACCAATTGTTGTATGTACTTGTTCATTTTTTGAGGGTGCATGTATACTTTTTCAGGTTTCCCAAGTATAATATAATGATATTTACATAAAGATAGTTTTACTTCTTTCCAACCTGGAGGCTTTCAATTTCTTTTTCTTGTTTAATTGCTATAAATCTACTTTGGACAAGAATTTCTTTGTCTGGCTCTTAATCTAGGAAAATAACTTTCTGGTTTTATTATTCATATGGTAGATGTTGTGAATGATTTCAATTGTTGTTTATCAAGTTGAAGAAGTACCTTTCTATTCCAGGTTTGTTGAATATGTTGAAACAAAATAGTGTTAGATTTTGTCAAATTATTTTTCCTTATCTATTGAGATGATTGTAATTTTTCCCCTGTATTAATTTGGTTCATTATTGTAGTTCTATCCAGGGTGACAGATCCTGGGAATGAGGTGCCCATGGATGAAAAGGAAGAGAAAGAGAGACAAGAAAAACAAGAGAGGCAAAAGTCTGGGGTCAGGGGA
>NW_004955408.1:36632353-36635758 GCF_000276665.1 Chinchilla lanigera
CTTTTTGTTTTTCTTTCTTTTAATACACCAAACTTTGCATTCCTGGGATAAATGCTGCTTGGTGGTAGTGTGTAATTCTTTAAATATGCTGCTAGATTTGGTTTCTGGTATTTTATTGAGGATTACTGCATCAGTATTCACAAAGGATATTTGTCTATAGTTTTCCTGTGATGTCTTTATCTAGCTTTTGTACTAAGGCAATGACATGTACCCTTTTTTCAACTCATTATCAAAAACCTGGAGTACCTCTACTACATCCAGTCTAGGGTCAGCCTTTCAGGGGATCTTCTTGCACCTAATGATAGCCAACTGGAGAACCAAAATAGCAATCAGCAGCAAAATTCAATCTCTCTGAGATTGAAAATCAAGGCACCTGGAAAATAAAGCCTTGGCAAAAAGGAAAAAAGAGGTAATTCTCTGAAATTGTGGAGCAACTCACAGAAAAATTAGAGGTTACGGAGAATTTGGAGAAATGGATCACAATGCAGAGAAAAGAACAAAGTAGTACAGAAGTTCACTCTAGCTCCTGGGGAGGGGAACCAGCCTCCACAGACCCCAGATAAGCCCTCAGGTCTGAGAGCTCCAGGTAGTACAATGGACTTGGCCAGGGGTACTAGAACCAGAAAAATCCCAGTTATTGTTCTGCAAAAAAGCTTGGGGTTTTAATCTAAAGTGACTTCTGTCATACAGTATGCAACAGTTGGAGAAGCAGTCCAGCGTAGCACCCACCATACTGCCGAAGTGTTTAATTAGGTGCCATTTTGGGAAGTGGTTGAATATTTAAGACTGAGACTTAGAACAATTAAAGAAACACCTTCAATTCAGGATTCCCATAGTGACTGGGTGAAAAACAGCCATGGAAGACGGTTGTAGAGCAGGTGCAGATTAGACACAGACCTCCTAAAATGTTTAATCAAAGAACAGAAAGGATAAGGAGCTTGGTCTGGTATATTGCTTTCAAAAGCAGCTGGGTCTGATGTGCCGGCATTAAGTACAGTGGGCTGCTTGAATCCTTGCCCCACTACCTACATCCAGCACAGATCAGAAATCTGCTTTCTCCATCTACCAGTGTGAGCAAGGACAAGCCTCAGTTTGAGTGGCTGCTGCAGCCGGGAGTGAATGGATAGAGAGGCTCTTTAAAAGACAGGGTACCTCACAAACCCACAGGCTGTAAAGTGAGGTGGCAAACACTGACTGGCTTTATTGCAAACCTATGAACCCTGGAAAGAAGCCACTCATTCAACAATGCAGAGAATTTTCTTTCTTTTTTTTAGACTCATTTGTTTCCTTCTTTTTGTTTCTATTTTTTCTTGGGTGATGTTCTAAGGTTTAGGTACTCCAACACAGAGACAGATTATGAAAAGCTGCTAGAGAAAAGGAACAGATCACTGAAACTTGGATAATTTTTGTTTTCTTTTAATGTCTTTTATTCTTATTTTTTATTTCCTATTTTGTTTTCCTTTGCTTGTTTGTTCTTTTCTGTGACATTTACCTAATTCTATTAATTTCTTCTACTCCTTAACAGGGTCCTTACCTCAGCTTCCTCTTTTCCTCCTCATCTTCCATCACTTAATTTTCAACATTTTCTTCTCCCACTCTTTCATTCCCCATCTCTATTTTGACAAGTATAAGAATTAAGCTTCAGTAATTTTTGGATAGTAATGTCTGTTATTAATGTTGAATTATTTTCTATTGTTAGTGGAGGTATCATTGCCACATTGAGTAGATATTTACTCTATATTAATATTTGGTTTATCTTAGCTTGTATAGTATAATTATAAATCTCTATTTTGTGGTTAAGGACGATACATTAGTGGTTCTTATGGTATGTCAATATCTAGTTTGTCTTTGATGCTATTATACTTGCTGATTTCCTTGCTGTTGTCAGGGTTTCATAATTATCACTAATAGTAGGTTTTCTCTGTATTGGATTACCTTTGGGTTATTAACAATACTGTGTTTGGTTTTCAGAGAGCTGGGTGCTGGGCCAGTTACACTGAATACTCCCGTTCCCAACAACATACTGCCAAACAGAATATAACAAATCATCAGAAAGACCATACACATGACCAAGTAAGATTCACTCCAGGGATTGAGGGATGGTTCAACATGTATGAGTCAATAAATGTGATATACTAAAGAAACAGAAGCAAGGAAACACATGATCATCTCAACTGATGCAGAAAATGCCTTTGACAAAATCCAACATCCATTAGTGACAAAAACCCTCAAGAAAATAGCTATAGAAGGAACTTATCTCAATCTGATAATAGCCATTTATGACCAGCTTACTGGCCACCATCATATTAAATGGGAAAAAGATGAAAACTTTCTCTCTAAAATCAGAAACAAGACCAGAACATCCACATCACCACTCCTGTTCAATAGTTTTCAAAGCATTAGAACAATCAGGCAAGGGAAAGAAATAAAAGAGATATATGTAGGAAAGGAATAAGCCAAATTATCATTATTTGCAGATGATCATTTACAAAGAAGACCCCAAAATTCCAACCAAATCTCATAGAAATAACTGAATTCAGTAGCATAGCAAAAATACAATATCAACACAGCAAGCAATGACATTCCTATATATTGATAATGAACCACTGAAGAAAGAAACTGAAGAAAATGGTACCATTCACAATAACATGAAGAAAAATTAAATACTTATGAACCGATCTAGCCAAGGATGTGAAAGACCTCTAAAATGAAAATGACACTTTTCTGAAAAAGGAGGTCAAAGACAACATTAGGAAGTGGGCAGATGTACCTGTTCCTCGACAGGCAGAACCAATATTTTCAAATTGGCCATACTTCCAAAACTGATATACAGATTTAATGAATCCCAGTCAAAATACCAATAGCATTCCTCATAGAACCATGGAAAACAGTATTCATATGGAACCAGAAGAGACACAGAATGGAAAAAGCAATCCTCGGCAAAAAGAACAAGGCAAGAGGCATCACAGTCGCAAACTTCAGGTTATACTACAAAGGTACAGTGCTTAAAAACAGCATGGTATTGGCAAAAACAACACATGCATGGATCAGTGAAAGAGAATAGGTGATGCAGAAACAACTCCAGGCACATTAAGCTATCTGATATTTGACACAGAGTCAAAACATAGACTGGTGGAAAGATTGTCTCTTTAATAAACGGTGCTTGGAAAACTGGCTGTCCACGTGCACAAGATTGAATCTAGGCACATAAATATTACTATGTATTAAATTAAAATGAAAGAGAAGAATTTAAACTGTTGAAAGTTAAATAAGGAAAACTCTTGAACCATAGGTGTAGGCAAAGACTTTTAATAGAATGCCAGTTACACAAGAAATAATACCAAGTATCAACAAATGTGATCATATCAAATTAAAAAGTTTCTGTACAGCAAAGGAAACCACCAA
>NW_004955408.1:36636174-36670078 GCF_000276665.1 Chinchilla lanigera
TGAGCTCAAGTCCAACCTAAATTGCATACCTAGACCCTGTCTCAAACACACACACACACACACACACACACACACACACACACACACACACAGAAAAATAATAACAAGTGATGGTGAGGCAGCAGGGAAAGAAGAACCCCTTTTACATTGTTGGTTGAAATGTAAACTAGTACAACTCTTATCAAAACCCATACGGAAATTTCTGAATAAACAGAAACTAGAAATTCTCTTCAGTGAAGCTATTCTCCATCTAGGTATCTTCCCAAAGAGTCAAAAACATCATGTGATATTGGTGCATGCACACCCCTGGTTATAGCTGCACACTTCACTATAGCTAAATCTTGGAAGATGCCCATATCTAAATTCATAGATGAATGGATAAAGTAATGTGGCATTTATACACCATGGAGTACTACTCTGCCATAGAGAAAGATAAACTTGAATCCTTCGGATTTACATTGAGACCATAATATTAAACAAAATAGACAAGATATACAAACTGAAATATCACATGGTTTATCTTAAAAACCCAATATATAAATAGAAAGCAGAATAAAAATAGATGATGGGAAGTGCTGAGATGGATCTTTTGTGAATGAGAAGGAGACTAAGAGATGGAGCAATGAGGATAACAGATTAAAATAGAATTAAAGTGTGTTATGTCCATGTACCCCTCTGCAGGAGGAATGTGATCATTATATACTACAAACATACACCAGTAAAAATAAAATTGAGGAAAAAACCCAAAAAAAGAAACATCACAACTCTTGGTGTTCTTTCTGGAACTCGGCTTTTTTGTTTGAGTGAGCCTTCTCTTCGATGATGTAAGCTCTTGGTTTCAGAGTTCTGACTGAAGTCATTCTGATAATTTTTTACCATCTTGTTATGAGGGACCTGGTTTCTGGCGTTCTTTACTCTGACATTTTCACTGATGTTGTACCCCTTATTCTTATTCCTGGACCAGAGACAAAGGACACTGATTATGTTAGCGGTATCATAAGCCAGTACCTCACCAATAACCTCTTTTGGGGAGTGGTGGTGGTGGTACTCAGGTTAAATGCAGGGCCGGTTCACTAAGATCTTGTTATGGCTTGTGTTTAGAAGCCCCCCAAAACATTGTGGGGTCATAAGTGGGGCTTTTCAAAGGTGGTTGGATCCAGGTGTGTGATGCTGGGATTAAGAGTGTGATTTCTAAGTTGGTCCATCGGTTGGCTTGGCATAGTTCTGGGTGTGGATCATGGGAAGGCCCATCCTGGGGATGAGTGCTACCCACCCTAGGAGCAGGTAGCCTGGACAGAATGTAAGGAGCAGAAAGAAAGCCACTATTGTTGCTTGCTGTTTGTTGCTTCTGCTGCCCCTGCCTGCCACCTTCCAGGCCACGCAGTGCTGTTTCTCTTCTGTGATGCCCCTGTGCCATGCTACCTTGCTTTGAAGGCAGCTGATTATGAACTGAAACCTCCACAAACTGTAAATTGCAATAAACCCTTCCTCGTTTCACTTTATCTATGACCACTATATTTCCAGCCTTTTGTACTTTTTACTTTCAGACCTAGCCTTCCTGATTCAGTAAGTAGCCCAGGCTCTGCTCAAACTTGTGATTCTCCTGCCTCAACTCCCAGAGCTCTAGGACTGCACTTGTGAGCCACTGTGCCATTTTATACAAGTACCTTTAGGAGACAATCTGTAACAAAGTATAGTACGTGCCTCACACACAAGACCTGCAGAAATATAAGAAACTCCTAACCACTTCCCTCCCATAAAGGAAGAAGGGTCTGCTTGGAGAAGGGTCTGCTTGTCCGTCCAGAGGTGGCGAGTATGTTGGGTGTTGTTTTGTGTAAAGTGGTGTCATTGCAGGGCATTGAGAAGAGGAGGGTATGTCACTTCTGTTTCAAGAGGAGCACTGTAGCCTTTGTGTGGAGATTGCAATGATAAAGAAAAGAGAGCAGGGAAGATGGGAGGCTCCAGGAGAAAGATGGGGGTGGCTCCTTAGGGGCCAGAGGCAGGGATAAGTGGTTATATTGGCTTATATTCTAGTCACAGAATTAACTAGATTTGCTGATCAACTGGATAAAGTTCAGGACGAAAAGGAGCTACACCTGACTTCTGCAATTTAACCTGAACAACTGCATGAATGCTGCTTGTTATGGCTGATACACTGTGCCAACTTGGGGAGTCTAGAGGTTTGGCTAAGTGACTAAGCAGTTCTGCCTCTTGGGGTGAAAAGGACACGCCCTTACCCTTCTGGGATGTTGTTTATTGTGTTAATTTGAGAAGTTTAGAAGGTTAACTGTGTAACTCAGAAGGGGTCCAGGGTGCTTACTTTGTATTCATCCTGAGCCTGTGCAAGAGGCAGGCATGCAGAGGGTGTGGGTGTAGAGGATGACCACCACCTCCCCAGAGTGGGTAGACTGCATAAAAAAAAGAATTGAGGAAAGGCTAGTTGCTGGTTCTTCAGAGGAGCTCCGGTCTTTGTCTTCAGCTTGGTTGTCTCCTGGCTTCTGGTGCAGACTGTTGGGCTTCCATCTGGACTCTTCAGCCTTCTGGTGTTGGCTCTCTGGCCTTCATCGTAGATTCTTCAGCATTCCATCGCAGACCCATCAGCCTTTTGATACGGACTTGCATGGACACTGCAGCGAGCTCCAGGCCCGGGGCTGGGCTCTTCAATCTCCAGCGTGCAGACACCCTCTGCACGCTTCCTCATCCAACTCTGTAGATGAGCATTGTAAGCCAAAATGTAATTTCTTGTACATTTGTTTATCTTGTATTATATATGTTCCTCTAGTAAACCCTGACCGATACACTGCTGTTTACTGGGACAGACAATGAGGGGAAAAAACGGCTTGGGGAGCACACAGCAGTAATCAAGTGTGCCGCTTTGGATTTCCTGAGGTTTGGATGTCCATTTGTTATCCAGAGGGGATGTGGAGGATACACGGATATGAGTCTACAGCTTTGGGGAAGACTTAAAATTTGGAAGTCAAGGTAGTATTTGTCCTTTAAGGTCCTGATAAGAGTATGTAGAAATACAGCATAATAGAAAGTTGATGCAGTCAGAATACTGAACCTGGTGTCCTTCTGACATTTGGAAGTCAGAAACAAAGGTGATTCAGCGTAATAGGAGAAAACAATAGTAATAATAGTGATAAGGAGGGCTGCAGCGCAAGGCAGGAGCTGTGTTTGTTCAGAAAATACCCAGCTCCTATTCTGGACTCTGTACAATGTGCCCGTTTATGGCATATATTAAAATGGCACAGAGGAATGATGGGACTGCTCCTCAAAATGTTAAGCAGGAGCTCAGGGGAGAGGCGAGGACAAAACCACATGACTGGATGCTGAAGAATTTTTAGATCAATTGCCAGGAAGTCAATCCTTGTTTCTCCAAGGCCTCAGTAATGCTGTTTCCCTGAACATAAGACCTAGCCAGAAAATCATCAGCCTTGAAAGCCAGAGATCAAAAATGCCAGCCCCGGTCATCCTGGCCTTGTGTCACCTGTCATCACTTTTCTCTTGCTGGGTGGACACTCTGTAAGGTGGGTGAGGCCAGGGTAAGGTGATTGGGGATGGCATCTTTGATCTCTAGTTTTCAAGGTCAATTATATTCCAGCTAGGTCTTATTTTTGGGTAAAGAGGGTGCATGCTTCTCAAAAATGACTTTAAAGTGTGATGTGCACATGTGTGCATGTGTTGTGAACATTAAAACAGTGCCTAGGTTGGTTTCAGAGCTAAGCAGGTGGGGGAGGGTGCAAAGGCGGCCACAGGTCTCAAGGGGCATGAGATGTACGTTACACAGGAACAGAGCCTGGAAGCCAGAAGGGATACCTGGGAAGGGGATTGCCGGGAATGCGGAGGCATCTTGAACTCTAGTGACTGAGCTGGCAGGTAGGTTTTCCCTACATATGTGACTCTGTTGTGGCCTGATTTTTCCCTCATGTTACCTTCTTTCAGCTAGGACTTCTTACTATGGAACTGTCAGCATTTGTGCTGATCTGATTTTCTTAGTTGTGTGGACTCCCAGTCCTGTTGGCTGCTGGACATTCCTCTGTCTGTCACCTTTGCTCTGGAAAAGCTCTTCCCTGCCTTAGGAAACAGGGCAAGTGAGGTTGCTGTGTATTTCATGCTTCTAACTAAAGACAGATAATTAAATTGAATAAAGATGTGGTCTTTTCTGAAGGAAGGAACAATGTGCCTTAGTGTATTCAGCTGCTAAGCTTTCAAAATACGCCCTGTATTTCCTCCCACCATTGGGTTTGTCTTACTTTTAGATGGTGGTAATTAATTTATTGTGTCATCACTTGGGCAAATTAACTCCATATTAATTAAAAACTCTTTTGTTCTCCTTAAAAGAAAATTAAGTTTTCCATGATTCCTTCTCCCTTTTAGATAATGGGAAGGTGATTTTATCTTGATAGACTGAATCCTGGTTTCAATATTTATGGACGAGACAAAGACTATAGAAATAAGAGGGTGATTGTGTTAAAGTAATAGTAAAAAGTTAGACTTAGAAATTATTTTCCAAACTCTGTAATAGTTTTCATAAATAATTGGATTAAACAATGCTATTCTTCCGGTCTGCATCTAACCTTGTATTTCTCTAGCTCCTTATCTTTTCCTTGCACTCTTCCTTCTTTTATTCATAACGGCACCCCATAACCTTCAAAGCCGCAGAAATTAGATGTACAGAGCTAACCCAGGTCTGATCAAAGTTCACATCTTAGCTTTACCACTTTATCCATGTGACCTTCATAATTTGTGTAACCTTTTTTGGGGGCTTTCTAACCTTTAAAATGTGTCTAATAAAAGCACCTTATCACATAGAGTTCTTGCGAGAGTGAAATTGATAATGTATACACAAAGTACTTAGCACAATGCCCAGCATAACAAGTATGCAGTAAATGCTAGCAGTTGTTATTCTTCCAATAGACTCAGATTTAATAAGAAGCTTAAACTAGAGAAAAATAAATATGTTTTACGGTGGTGTTCTTTTGAATGGAAAGAAAAATAATCTGGGACTAGAAGGAAGATTCAATGAACTTGCAGGATAGATGCAGATCAAGGTAAACGCTATCTTCTTTAGGCTGATATAGGAAAGACCACCAGCTGGTTTGCTTTTTTCATTGCTCTTCATCGGTGTGGTTGTGCCATTTAGATGCCAGTGAAAAGGAGCATTTGCTTTGATGCCTGCATGCTCACTATTGGTCTTACCACTAACAGAGTCAGAAAGGCTTTAAACAACTCCTTTATCCCCAGGAGTCTTTATTTCTTACATCTCTAATGGGGATAGTAAGTTTGTAAGAATCAAGTGAACTATGCAAATGCACTGTGAGGATATCAGCAAGACCCATCCTTAGCTAGAAGTTTAAGGTTTGACTGTTAGTAAAAAGAGTTGGGTACAGTTTTCCTCAGCTCTCCTAGTCCTTGCAGGGTAACATATTCCCCTCTTGAGCTTTGCTCTCTGTTTCCAGGGAAATTACTTCAATTAATCTCTGAAATGCAGTTCTTCCCCTGATGTCGCTGAGCACAGCTGTTCAATACCCCAGGACAGTCTTGGTTTGTGAAACAGAAGACATACTTTTTGTTCAGCTATAATCATGGGAGAGTTAAGAGGGTGGGTAGAGATTTTTCCAGAGAATAATTTCCTCTCTTTATTCAAAGCAGAAAGCAAAAACAGATTAACAACTCCTACCCTTGCAATGACAAAAGAAACCCAGTTCTGTTGTGGTTCTTCTCTTCTGACAGCTCATCTCTGGGGCCCAGGTATTCAAAATATCTCTGAATCACCAACAGACAAGAATATAATAGCCCTTTTGGAGTAGTTATGTTCTATCTTGTAGGCCTTTGGGGGACATTTTAATCCTTGAATTAATAATACAATAATCTGGAAACAGTTCCTTGGAAAGAATCTGAATGTACTATTATACCTCCTCCCATGATTTAACAATCTTAACTGATTAAAAATCTCCTTTTCTGATTTTGACAATAATTATTTCAGAGCATGGACAATAGAATAATATCTGGAAAGACTTTCATTTCCCCCTCTGGAAGTTGGAGGGAACCATAAAATCATGTTAGAGACGTATCACCTACATGATTTTATCGGAAAAATCATAGCTATTTAAATATTCTCTTTTAGTAGCTAAAACCATAAGCCATTTGTTAACTTTTCTGTGCCTCTCTTAAATAGTGAAATTGCATTATATTAAATTCTTATCTAAATAGTTTGTCCTTGGACAGGTCCTTGATTTTGTGTTTGTCTATGTTTTTCCATTAACAAATCTGGGGATTTTTGAGATTTCAGTGGTAAAAGGAGATTAACGCAAGTTTAATTCAACAAACTGCATAGGATTAAACCCGGAGCCCAAAGTAAGGTGATGTAAGCTGTGTTACCGAGGGACTTAGCTTTTCTGCTTTCTTTCTAAGCATCAAGTTAGCTTCTGCTTGTGTTTCCCTGATTGTATAGAGTTGGCTCCATCTATGCTATGGCTGAGGCTTGGGCTTGGCTGAATGTATTTCTGAAAGAAAATGGCAAATACTCTTTCTGCCTCACCACAGGAAAAAATAGTGAGAAAAGTGTTTCTTATTCCAGAGGAAAGAACTTATTTTTTATATTAAAGGAAAAAGCGAGAAAATTATTAATGGAATATTGGTGGAACTAAGTCACATGGAAGTGACTTAGTCAAGGACAGATGACTCTCTGGAAAGGAGTAACATGCAGATGAAAGGATTAATCACGCATTTCAAAGAAATCAAACAAATTCCACAAATTAAACAGTGCAGCAAAAGGAATTAATAAATATAATTGCAAGAATTAATGAATGTGAAGAAAATGGCAGAATTATTAAATGCATCCAATGTTTTTATAATTAATGATAACAAATGAAAATTCCCAAATGTTTCTAGGCCTTTTAATTAAAAAAAATAGAGAAAAATATATTATTATGAATGAGAAAGTTGAGATACCAACATAGCTAATTTATTTATTTATTTATTTATTTTTTATTTTTTGGCTTTTCTCCAGTACCTGGAACTGAACTCACGACCTTGCGCTTGCCAGGCAGGTGCTTTTGCCGCTGAGCTAAATCCCCAGCCCCTCAACATAGCTAATTTATATACAAAAACCTTAAAAGCAATCATTCTTGAAAAATATGAATTATCAAAATCAACTCAAAAAAAGTTTAAAAACCTAGTTGTACACATAATCATGAAAAAGTGGGAATACTTAAAAAATTTTATAAAGGATTTGCCCTTGCATAGTTTTACATTAAAAATGCTTTTAACCTGTTAAGCCATAGGTAAGGCCAGTACTTTTCTCCTGTACTAATTTTGTTTTGCCTGGTCTTGTTCTATTCTCTTCTTTCCTTGTTTGCTTTTTAATAAAGCCAGCCTACCTTAACAAAATTAACACCAACCCACCTACCCATTCCCATATAAATTAGATTACTTGCATGTTAAAATTGATCAAAGAACTCTTCAACACGAAAAATTTAGTAGAATTTAAGAAAAATATGCTACTGCTGATCAAGTAGGATGTATTACAACTTTGTGATTGCTGCATGAAGGATCCTACTGAGATCCAATAAGCGTCCATATTGGCTAATGGACTTAGAGGGGGCCATGGACAGGGATTCATATGTCAGTGTGGTCACAGATGCAGGCAACGTTCTTTCCTTTCACTCTGCCTCCCTTCAAGCACTGAACCTACCTTAGGAAAGGTGCTCTTGGGAAAGAGAGTGTTCAGCAACCTGAGGTTTACATTTCCCAAGCTTGGCAATGACAATCGCAAGGGAGATTTTTTCCTTGCAGTACAGTTATACCATCCCAGGAAAGAACTCTGGCTTTCACAGAGTTGTGTACATGTTGTTTTCTAGGTTTCCTCTCTCCATGTCCTTTGCTATTGTGAATGAGTCAAGGTACACTACCATAACATGGAATGAGAGAGAAAGGGAGTGCCTCAAAGGAAAAGATTGTGATGGTCCAACCTGAGATGTTCATTACCAGGGGTTTATTCTAGAAATAGAAGTCTGGCTCTATATTATAAAATGGTTTTTATGATTTTACTGTTTTACAATTTGGATGAAAATGCACAAATTTCTTAGATGTGATAAATGCATTTATCATGATTTAATATCCATTCTCCAACAAAATGTCAATTAGTAACAAAAGGATTAATCATCACAAAGTGGACATCTTAAATGAGTAACATAAACCTTAATGACAAAGTGCTGCTGATTTCCAATAGTAAGTAGCCTGACAAGCAAGCACGTTTTCACTATTACTTACGATATTGAGGAGACATTTGCTGCTAACTTAGATACAAAACAATAGAAGAGATACATATTTGAAAGGAACAATCAAATATTCATTGCTCGTAGGTTATTTAAAATTCACAGCATAAAAAATTCTAAGCATCAAAAATTCAAGATGATTGATGAATTTAAGGTATGAAGTGATCTGTTGGACTGTAGCAAAGAGTGTCTCTCATAGTTTCTCCTTCCCTTCCCTACCCTAAGGTCGGTCTTCAGTCGTCCCAAGCTTTCTCATAACCGAGCAATGTGACTGTGTGGCTTGCAGACCTCGAATGTCTCCAGAACATTTGCAGCAGGTCAAAACTGTTTTGGTAATAACATTGTGGTGAGGAAAGCTGTTGACATGCTCTGATCCACTACATACACTTGCAGCAGAAGACATTACTAACTCACTGGAGAATATCTTGGTTAAGTGGTCTAAATGATTAATCCTCTTAAGTCTACACATGTAAGTCAATATGTTTTTAACATTTTGTGTGACAGAATGGGAGGTGCTCATGAAAACCTCCCTTGCAAATGATGAGTGATGACATCCTGAGGGAAAACACTCCCATGATCCTTGAGTCATGCTTTTTCCCATTGGATGCCATTTTTATTTGAAAGTATAACTGACAAACTATGGTCTTTTAGATATGAATGTTATGTATTTTTATAAAAAAAGAGTGAAATAAGCTATCATTCTATGGAAAACCACTGAAAATATTTATTTTTGATAAAATTCAAACAAATTTAAATTATTTAAAAAATTTAATAGATGCACAAAAACATAAGTCAAGCATTTGAATGTATACATTGGCAAAATAATAATTAAAAACACTTGACTATTACTGTGACCTTGATTACCTCCAAATACTCACAGACTTTCTGATGAGACTGGTGGCTGCTGTGTTTGGGTCTGGAATGTGCCCCACAAGCCTAGGTGTTAGAGATTTCATGCCCAACTTGGCAGGACTATGGGGTAAAGGAGTCTCTAAGAGGTAGGAACTATGGAGAAGTCTTCATGCCCTGGAGGAGATTATTAGGACCCTTGCACCTTCTGTCTCCTCTCTTCTTTCTGGGCTATGACGTGAACAGTTTTTCTCCCCACACAGACCTGGCCTTGGTTTTGCTGCCTTGTCACAGGCTCAAAAGCCATGAGGCCAACTGGTCACGGACTGTAACCTCTGGAACTCTGAGCTGAAATCAACCTTTTCACAAACTGATTATTTCAGGTATTTGTTACAGTGATGCAAAGCTAACTAACAATGGTGATATCAACAAGTGTGGTTTTATTGAGAATGTGTAACAGGTAAACCTTGAACCATTTGAAGATAGAACCCTGCTTCTCTATTCCTAATGATGAATGCAGAGCTTCCAGAATCTATCAAGCATGAATAAAGCCCAAAGTGTAATACAGACCAATAGTTGCCTATGTACTGGGCTACAAAATATTTGTATTTATGCTTTCAATTTTCTAAATTAGATTTTATGTTTAAGAAATTTCTTGCCAGGTTTTGGCAGAATATAAAAAATAATATTCACATTTATTTGGAAAGACTATTAATATGCTCCTCCTTTCCAACTATATATATATATTTTTTCCGGTACCGGGAATTGAACTCACGACCTCGCACTTGCCAGGCAGGCGCTGTGCCACTGAGCTAAATCCCCAGCCCCTCCAACTATATTTTTGTATAAGCCTGTATTTTCTTTTATGCATTAACCCAAACAACCTGTGGAAGCAGACTGAATACACTGGCCACTGTAAGAATAAAAGAAATGATAGCTATCATCTACTAAGGCAGACGTGGAGAAAAAGTGGAAAAATGTAAAAGAAATAATGCAATGCCGTACTTCTCACTAAAATTTTTCATTTGGAAATGTGTAGTTATTCTTCACAAAAATCTTGTTTGTGATAATGTGTAACAATTTTGTGGTTACTTAAAATATATGACTACAAATTAGTTGTTATATCAAATATGATAAATATTGAGGAATATAAAATGCTCCCTGGAGAGCCTTAATAGATTTAAATGTGGAAAGGTCTGGGTCGCAGGAGTCTGAGAACTCCTAGGACCTGCTAACCCCTCTGTTTTCCCAACCACTTCTCTCGAACTCTGACTTCTTGTCTATGGTTTGGCCTAAGGTAGCCCCCAGCCTCGCAGCCATATCACTCAGGCACTCTGTTGGCTGCGTTCCTTTCTCTGAGTCAAGGAGGTCCTTGCTTGTACTTCCAAAGTATTTACCATCACATTTGGATTTAGTTTAAAAACATGAGGCAAAGGACAGTGTTTTGCTTGCTATTTAGTCACCTTGGCATACATTAATAATTTTATTTATTAAATTTTAGTTCCTTTCCTAATGCATGGGTTCTGCATTGAAGTGTAAATCAAATATCAAATTTCAGTGATCATAACTGGTCTGACCTTATTTTGGTGTGTCTTTCCTTCTGTCCAGGATCAGCAGTATTGCAGCCACATGTGTCATAGGACATTGCAGTGCAAAAATAAAAAGGGGAGGCAGATCGTTGTCATGGAGTCAGGCCAGTCTGTGACTATCAGAGATTAGAGTGCTGCTTCTCACCCTCCGTGCTTCTGGAAGCACAGATCGCTTTGCAAATTGGAACAGGTACTATTAGTCTATGGAGAGATGAAAAGTGAAATTGGTTAGTCCAGTCCCAGTGAGGTTATATCATGGGCCGGGGAGGCTTCTCAAATGATCCCAGACCATCTTCTTTCTTACTATGCTTCCTGAGTCGTGTAGCGAAGGGTCCTCGTACTCTTAAAAGTGGCTTGACAAGCTGACTCAGGCGGACTGCTCCCAAGGGGTGGGTGCAGCATAGTCTTTCCAGGAATAAATGTCTCACTTAAAAGACTGGAATGAAAATGGACTAAGCACAAAGGTATCATTAATTTCGAATGGAACAAAAATTTGCAAACCTGAGATCAGCCTCTTCTCACGGGTAAACTATTTCCTTTCATACCCTTTGGTCATCCTGGTACGCATTAGTATACAGGAACCAACCAGCATAATTTTATTTTTGCTCTTAGATTTTCAGCACCATTAGTCCCAGGAGCTCAAAAGCTGCAAACTTCAAAGTGTGCCCAGAGCCACAGTATTATTCTTCCAACCCCCTTCTCTAGCAGCCCGCAAACTCCCCACCCGCTGAGGAGGTTGGTCATAGTTACGGGCACCATCTATAAGTTCTCTTCCGCTTGGCCAGGTGCCACCTCCTGTGGTTGAAGGAAGAAATATAAAAATTTATTAAAAAGTCTCCAAAACACATCAAACACTCACCACAGTGTTTTTCCACGATTTGTGTGGAAATGAGTCACAACATGTAGATTAAATTTCTCTCTAAATTCATATGACTTGAACAAAATGAAGGAATATATTACATGGCCCAGATGTAAGCACCGTGCAATTTCTTTTTAAAATAGTTTTCATGAAAGCTCACCATTGTCTGTTTTATGCAGCCCTTAAACAGACCCAGAATACTATATTTTTAAAAGTCAACTCATAAAATTGTTAGTCTCCCCTCTCACAAAAGCCCATCTATTAGGGCTTTGAGAACCTTTTGCTTAAGAAAAGCTGAGTATCTCTACCCTCTTCCACCGAACTTGATTTTTAAAGGGCAAAATTTAGCTCACTGCTGAAAGCTACTTAAAATTTGATGTGGGAGTCTACAGAGAAGCCTAGAATGAATATGCATGTATGCATTTGTGTGTATCCTGTTTTCTGCTCCATGTTTATTTCAAAGTCTCGGTAAGCCTCCAAAGCCAATTTCTGAGCATGAGCTTCCACAAAATGAAATGTCATAACTCAGATTTTATATACTCATGTGATTTCCTGCAAGTTTGTCCTCTGTGCATTTAAAAATAAAGCATTTCGCCTAACAGTGTGCTCAGTCTCCTGTGTGATCTTTGCAAGGGCTGTCATTAAATATAATTTAACATAAGTGGGGCCTGAATTCTTTAGATAATTTGACTTTAAGGGCTTCAAGGCCTTCTCCCTGCATCCAAGACCAAACACTCAGCATGAGAGATAGCAGGAATAATTTTTGGTCTTGTAAAATGTTCACAAATTGTCAGGCTTTGAGACTACACTGCAGAATCCTGGATACCTCCTACTGGTTATTGATCATGCATACACAACAGATGGGAGGAAGAATGAAGGTTTGGGACCCAGACTTCGGATTTATCCTTGTGTTATGTACAGTAGAGGAAACTGAGTCTCAGAGTTTGACCTTACCCACAACAGAAATAGAGCTTACACATGTTCTTCCCAACCACCTCTCTGATAGTAGATGGTGAAACACCTTCATGCATTTTCTTAAAGGGAGAACACACATGCGTGTGCTTTTTAGTTAAATGATGGCTATATGGCTTGAATCTGCTTGGTGCAGTTACACTGTGAAAGCATTATCTGATGCGTTAATCTCTGTACATGATTCTGCTGACCCTCAGTGTTGGAGAAATCTGCTTATTAAATGTGCAAGTCAGACTCAGCTCCTAAGAAGTTTATGTATTAAAAGGAATTCGTAAGGCTGCAGCTAAACAGAGAAGGTATTCGGTGGCCGTTATGGGTAACAGTATCGAGTGACCGGAGTTCTGGGGACTGGAACCTGTAATAGGAAAATGTAAATTGGACACACCCCAGTGGGAAGTCATGAGAGCAGCGGCTCTATGTTATGCCCCAGGGTCTTCTGAGGAAAGAGTACGATTAGCGATGTTGGGTATCTTTGCTTTGGGACAGTAAGGGTTAATACCAGCATTTGCTTAAAAACTTCAATTTAGTCTCTTAAAAGTATGAAAAATCTAAGCCACAACTTCTCTCTGCCTAAGATGCTACTCTTCAAAGCTGTCTCCTTCATGTTTCCTTAACTCCATTTTGAGTTGGACTTGTTTCCAGCTAAAGACATTCATAAAAGTATTTCTATTTGTCTGATATTTCTCATCCATCCCATTTTTCCTCTTTGCACGCTTGCTCTCATCTCAGGAAAAGGTCTTCCCAGCTGTGGCTGACAGCTCCGGGAGACCTTAAGGGTCCTCTGGTTTCTCACTTGGGACTTTGAGCTACTAACTATGCCTGGGAAGGAAAATGCAAAGATGCATTCATGTGGGAGAAAAGAGGAGCTATTTCAAAAGCAGGGTAGCAATAATTTATAAAAGCCTCTCAAAGAGCCAGTTTTCCTCAGTGTCTGAGCCTTACCCTTGAGTAAGTTAAAAAGCAGTGCTAATCTCTCCGCATGCAGGACCACAACCTGACACATTGCTCCTGTTTCACGTAGGTGGTTTCTTAGCCCAGGAGAATTAAAACTATTGAGGAAAAGAGGGCATGTATGTGCCCATGTGTGTATTTTAATTAAACTGATTGACTACAAAAATTACTCAAATATTATAATAATTTCTTTGTTGCTACCTGACAGCCCAGACCTAGCCAACTCTGACCATATCATATTTTTAAAGGAGTTCACATCTCATCAAGTGTCTTATGTTAGAAGAATTTAAACATATGTCAAAACAAATTTCAATGAGCTAGTATTTTGACTATAGTGGTAAGCATATGTAAATTTATATAATCTTCCTAATTTTATCTGCAAATTGCCTAATTTTTTTTATAAGCAAAGGCTCAGGTTGGAGTTGGTATAATGTGGTACAAAGTTATTAATAAGTGAAATATGTAGCTTCTTCCTAACTTTGAAATGAAATAGCTCTGTTTCCTGGGTGAAAATATTTCTCTCTTCACCCACCATTAGGTTCATAACTAAAACTTCTATAAAAAAGGAACATGTGAGAGAAAATCATCCAAATATTTATCATGGAGTTTCCAGGACATAGGAGACTTCAGAAATGAAGATGTAAAAGAGGAGGGAAATTTGTGCATGTTCATGCTAAATTGTTGAGGAGGATGGTAGTGGAGATGTGTGACCAGGCGAAAGGCATTCGACTTCATGGCAACCAGTGGAGGGTGGATGTGGCCGCACCTGTTTGTTCAGATTCTTCTCCATAGTCTTGTTTCTTCAGAGATAAGGGTGTTTGTCCTTTCTTCCAGGCACACGAGGTAACTCTAGGATGATTTACTGTAGGGCGTGGCCCTCTGGGTTATCTGGCCTGTTTCAGGGGAGAAGAGACAAGGGGAAGGGGAGAGTTCAAGCTTCTGTTTTGCAGATGCCAAGTACCATATTTTGGGGTAGCCTGTCCTGAAATATTATGTCCTAATTATCACTAAGAGCTTTGACTAAAGAAAAATGTTGTCTTCGGAATATTAATGGAAATGCAAATTAGAAAATGAAAATTTCTCAGGGTCCTTGAAGCTGAATGACATAAAAGAGGGGATGTGGATCGGCAGCCACACCTCCTTAGCCGCTCCCTTTGCGAGTGTCCTTTCCCACCGTCGTTGTCCCTGTGAGTCTGCCGGCCACTTGGGTGGCACTGTCTACTGCAGGGGTTAGCGCTGATCCACTATGGTAGACCAGCTTGCAGGAGAGGTGGGTGGGGCAGGGTGAGAGCTGAAAGGTCTCAGCACACATGGAGGTTTCCTTGTGAGTGATGGTAGCACAAATAATCCCCAGTGACTCTTTCCTCAGCCATTCTAGCTCCTCATATTTGTTGTCCTGACCATACTAATGACTGGTCCAATCCAAATAAGATTGTTTGCTCTGATATCATTTTGATCAAATATGGAGATGTACAGATAATTAACACTGAGAAATTTAAAATATTTGCCCCCCCCCATAGCAGTTTCCTTCTGACTTGGCATCGTTTTTGTCTGCAAGGAGCTTCTTCAGCATTCAGTAGACTGAGAAATGCATTCACTGTGAGATGGCATCTCAGGCCGGCCGGGCTGGAGTACATGGGAACATCCGAGAGATGAAGGCAGCTGTGCTTGTGTACACGTTTGGTACAGATGGTTTCTACGCGGTTTATCTAATGATTTATTGCCAACCCAGATGCTTTGCTTATTTTTTTCAGTACTTGAAATTTTAAAAAAGATTGATTTGTAATTGAGGCTCAGAGAGGAATAAAATTAAATATGACTTTCAGTCAGACAAAGGGCAGAAGCCAGAAGTTTGTTTCAGGATTTAAGGCTGCCTGCAGATGGATGTGTGTTGCTTGGAACAGGCCTCTCTATGCTGGCTGGGACGCACCTTCAGCTTTTGGCAGTGATTTCTCCTGAGATCATAACTGTGTTCTCTGATTTGTAGAGCTAGCACTAGCCATTGAGAAACAAAATGAGACTTTCAAACACTTGTACACACAGTGTTCATGCTTTCACAAAGATATGCACACATACAGATACATGCACACCTGCAAGATGGAATGTATTCAGAACCCAATTTTAAAACAGTGGACTGGAATACATGTAATAGAGCTAAGTTAAATGAACACTGGAGACTGAAGCACTGACGGGGTCCAGCAATGGGGTAGAAAGCTCACGAAGTTCCTGTCTAGAGTGATCCTGACAATTCAGAGCAATTGCTCTGTTTTGAGTAGAGAATTGGTGTCATATTGACAACTTCATCGAGGTCATTTTTTAAAGGCAACATTCATTTTCTTCATTCATCTAAATTCTTTATGTAATGATTTATTGTTCATTTCATTCATTATTCTGCTGCTGTAAAAGGCATTTAATGAGAGCCTTGGATGGTCCTTCCTCTTTGGGAGTCAAAATTAGTAGCATCAAGTCCCTGCTTTGTGTTAGCACACGACAGGTGACTTCCAGTGCACTGTTTCCCTAGTGCCTGCGGGTAAAGAGGGGCAGAGGCAGAGGGCTCTGGGACGGTGGGAGAGTGACAGCAGCTTCAGTAAGGAGGCAGCCGGTCTGGTTCTTTAATTGGTCCCTGTGAATTCAGTTGTCACAGGATGCTCGCTCTTCTTGGTTAACTCTCAGGTGAGTCTCTTACCCCCACTCCTTTTCCTGTTTACCTTTGTTTCTCTATGAGTGGGTTTTATTTTGCAGTTTGGGTCCTTATCTCTAAAAGATTTGCCATCATTTGTTTATGCTGAATATAAGCTTTCTTTCTAGAAGCCTGGAATTGTGTCACATGCTAGACAGAGGAGGCCAATGTAATCAGTCCCCAGTAAAACCTTGAGTATAGTCACTACTGACTTGCCTAGTGGATAATACTTGACAGATGTCACGATTTGTTGCTAGATGACTAAGGGCATTTTCTAGGACTCCACTGAGAGGTGACCGTTGGAAGCCTGCACCTGGTTTCTTGTAGACTTGATCCCATTTGCCTTTCACATTTTTTCTTTTTGTTTAAATTTGGTTGCTGATATTTACATTTTGATTATTGTAAGTCCTTCTAGCAAATTACTGAAAGTGAGAGTGGCCTTGGTGAGCCCTGGTTTAGTGCCACTTACTGATCTTTAAAGAGATACGGTGGTTCGCAAAGTCTTGTTTTCAAATAATGTGCTTTGCAAACAATTTGGTTCACAAACAGAAGTATTTGGCAAAATTTTTTTTGTTTGCAAACTGTGAATCGGATGACAAACATGACTTTGACCATCCTCCCCACACACAGATGTGACCAACTTTTCCAAAATCATAGAACAAATTAATTTCGTGAACTGAGGTACCACTGTAACTTGAGTATAAGCAGTACTGCCACCTAAATATCTTTGAGGAAGACAAAATAGAATGATGGAGGAAGAACAAAAATGAATAATGTGCAGTTGTTCTCCAGTTTGGTGCATGAAACTGACCTCCACAAAAAAGCAAATGTGGTAGGGCGTCTTGGGCAGGTGGGACAGGTATGGGGTGCTAAGGTGGGTGCCAAACTGAGATTTGTAATGGATGTAGGAGGGTTATGATATGTGATGCTTTTAAAGCCCATTGCACTCTATGGGTGATTTAGATTGCTGGACCTGTGTTTGGGTACAAGGAAAAAGCCCAAGAGATGTTAGAAAAGAATCGGACATACTGGGGTAGGAAGGTTGGTCCAGAAACACAAGGGCTAAGGTCCCGGAGTCAGTCTCCTGACTAGAGAAGTTCATGGTATCAAGTGAGGGGCAACTTTAACAGACCAGTCCTTGTTGGATTGAGGCACCAGGAATTCCAAGGTGGCTAAGCATTAACCCTGGGCTTGATAATAAACAAATAGTGACTCAGCCTATTGAGCAGTATCGTTGTGCCGGGTACTATCCCAGAGCTCATATGCATCGATTCTTTTAACCATCACAACAACCTCTGAGATAAGTGCTCTTCTTATCATCTCAGTATTACAGCTGTAGAAGAGGAGGCCCAGGAAATGTCTTTCCTGAAGGTTACAGAACTTTACTGATAGATCATACTTTAAAATTCTATGCTGTATTTAAGTCCATTGTGTGTTTTCCTATCAGAATATTTATTGTCTAAGAATCCTTGAGCCTACCCAAGAGCCTCCTGTTCCATACCATAGCCATGGCCCGAGGGAAGGCAGCTGTGTGCAGTGGTTAGTGCCTGGCTCTGGAGTCAGAGGAACTGGGCTGAGGCTGTGCTGTTGTTTACTAGCTGACTGATTTACTGTGGGTTATGTAGGTTTTCTGTGCCTCACTCCTTAACTGACAAATCGGGGTAGCCTATTACCCACCTTGTGAGGCTGAAATGAAAACTAAAAGCTATAAGGACTGTAAGTCTTTGGTGTGCCGTGTGGTACATGGTAAGCACTGAACAAACGGTAGCTATTATTAGTCAGTAAGGGACAGATTACCCTCACACCAATTTCTGTTTCATGGCTACTTTTAATTTACTGCTAATTACATTTTGATGGTATTTGCATACAGTATTTAATTGACTGAAAAATCCCATTAATACTTCATAATGGAGTATACAACTTTTATAGGGAAAAACATTGTTGGGATATTATAAAGGAGGCTCACGTTTCCTATCAAACACCTAAATGTGATGGCGATGACTCTAACTCAATGCTCACTCAACAGCTTTAGGCGAATGGGGTTAGGGGCCCCCTGTTTTCCATGTGCCATCAAGGAAAGTGCTTCCTGTCACACTGTCCTCCGGGCCTCACCTTTACAACACGAGCAGCTTCCCTCCCTTCTGAGTAATGCGTGAATCTTTGTCTTTTCTCACCTGCCAGCCTCACTCTCAGGAGAAAAGCCCCAGGCTCCCTCCCTGGGATCAGCCCTCCTCTTGTTGGTTTAGCACGCACAGTGGCGTGGTGACTGCTCTTGGGACTTGTCTGAGGGCCGACCCCACCATCTCACTCCCTCTCCATCACGGTGCCCCATCAGTGTCCTGAATGGCACCCTCAATCTCATGTCACTGCCTTTCTTTTCTTTCCTGTGATTTGTGTTCCTCAAATTGCCAAATCTCTTTTCACATCAGTGGCCTTTGGTGACATAAAAATCCCTGAACAGAGTTTTAAATCCTTGCTGTGGGCATCAATATTTCCCCTTAAGAGCCTGGATCATGGTGGGTATGAAATGGACTTTGTAACTATTCACAAAAATGGATCTTTCCTATTGTTCCAGAGTTGCAATGACACTAATTAACTACTGTCTGAAAAGTTGATGAGAAAATACTTGGTTCCTCTGTGGAAGATAGAGACAACAGTGTTTCCCACATTTTAGTCATTCATATGCCACATCTTCAAACTTTTTGCTCTTTGCCCACATCTCCTGTACTATTGTTTAGCTGATATATTTAAGTTAAATATGCCCTGGGTGGAGGGAGGCAAAACTGCTGCCTGTGAGGAAGCACTGGCATGATTCATGCATATGTGGGAGTGATGCTGACTTCTTCACTTGATATTTACTGAGCTCACACCTTAGGTCAATATGAAATGTCAACACAAATACATATACTGCTTACGGTGGATGTTAGACTGTCTTGAAAGAGAGGGAATAGGTTTGGTAAGATTTGTCATTCTTTTACTCAGATTGTTACTATGCTGAAGTCTAATTTGGGGCTATGTGATCTTTTCAGAGGAGCTGAGGGGGAGCTACCTTGTCACGTACATGAAGTATTATCCATAACCGAATGGGAAGGTGAGAGGAGGGAATGGTGTTGATAACTGATTAACCATGGAGGCCAGTTTCCCAAGATGAATGTAATTATTACAAATTGCAAACATATAATAATAAAAAATCAAAATACC
Organism: Chinchilla lanigera; assembly: GCF_000276665.1. NCBI lineage: Eukaryota > Metazoa > Chordata > Mammalia > Rodentia > Chinchillidae > Chinchilla > Chinchilla lanigera. Next base: position 36,655,558 of record NW_004955408.1, read on the forward strand.
AACAACAGAAAACATTAGGAGATGCTGCAGTGATCCTTAATTTGCCTCTGTATTCTTCAGTTGAGCTGTTCTTATGGAAAGGTTTATTTGAGGAATATAATGCTCCTTTTCCCTGTCTGTGTCTATACTTGTATGTGGATAAACAATGAGAACTTTTATAAAAGCAAAACTTAACCATAAAAAAATTTTATTAGTTGTTCAGTGTTGTGAGCCTGTGATTCCAGCTACTTGGGAGGCAAATGCAGCAGGGTTGCTAGGCTGAGGCCAGCAAGGGCCACCCAGTGAGACCTCCATCCTCCAGGTGCTGTCTCAGGGATCTGAGTTCCACTGCCTTTGACTGTGTGGTTTCATCACTGTGAGCCAACAGATCATGGAAGTTCATTTGGGACATTTAGAGAATAGACCAAGAAATGGCGGAATTCCTCTGTCTGCATGCTCCGCTACCCAAAACGGTCTGCTGTGTGCCCTGCAGGTAGAGCGTAACTCTTTTCTGTGTCCATAAGGGAAAGAAAATATATGGTGAACAGACAGCATTGCTTTGGCCCAACTGTCAGAATCACTTGAACTCCATATGCAGACCTAGCACTGGCCCTGAACTTGAGACTGGCTGCCCTCAGCTCCAGTCTAATCACTAGAGTAGAGAAATTGGAGGCTAAAGTTCTTCTCTGAATTCTTAATTCTGGTAATTAGGTACCTGCCTTCTATCTGGATTCATGTCTTTACCTCGTAAGTAACCAAAGTATACGATTTTGTGTCACAGCTCTAAGAAATTATCACAAGTCCAGTGACTTGAAAGAAACTCACATTGGTTGTTTTACAGTTCTATTGCCCAGGTGTCCAACACAGGTCTCACCGCACTACAACCAAAGTGTTGGCAGGGCGGCTTCTCTTCTGATGATTCCAGGGCAGAGGACTTTTTTGGGCCTTTCTGACTCTGAGAGGGCACCACACTGTGAAATCCAGTGATGCCACACCTGCCGCCCTCACCTCAGCTAGGAGAGGTTCCTTGAGGTAATCTGGGATAGTTTTCCTATCCCAAGATCTCTGATCTTTATTGTATCAGCCAAGTCCCTTTTCCCTGCTTACGCAGCAAACACATAGTTCCTAGGGCTCAGTAAGTGGACATCTTTGTGGGGAGTAATAGCTCACTGAGCAATCACTTGTTTGCTGTTTAATGTCTACCAGGTTCTGCTCAACATCTCTTACGTATATTTATTCATGACAGTACTGTTAGGTAGGTCTTAGTGCTTAATTTCAGGTGGATTATTAGATAAAGAAATGATGGCTCAAAGAGAGGAACTCATTCAAGTTCCCAGAGTTTGGAGGTGATAGAGGCAGGATTCAACCTGAAGTATCAGAATCTGGTATCCTGGCTCTTAACTATGACCTCATCCTATCTCTGTATTGTAACACAACGTGCTTAGCATTGATGGTAGAGAATTGTCATATGGTTTGGGCCTGGAATATCCCTTCAAAGCCCCCTGTGCTCAAGGTGGGGCTTGTGGAAGATTATTGGGTTATGGGGTGCTACCGATGACTCGCTGTTGGGAGACAGGGCCCACCTAGAGGTGAGTCACTGGGAGTGCGCCTGACCGCATGAGTGCATCTTCCACCCTGGCTCCTTCCTGCTCTACTCCTGGCTGCAGTGGTGCAGCTTTCCTCCACTCTGACACTCCGTCACGCCCTCTCTGCCCAGATTCGAGCCCATCATGGACCGTGAGCCTGAGCCAAGAAAACCTCTCCTTTACATGGCAGATGTCAGGTATTGTGTTCCAGCAGTGAAAGAAAATGAGTAAGACCCCAGACATCAAGTCATTTCCTCTAATGTCACTGAGCTCTCATTATTTTCCATTTTTACTACCTTCTTTCCATTTTTGTCCCACACCTGGAACCCCATTTCTACCTTTGTATCCACCTCTGTACTTCCTGACACTTCCAGTGTCCAGTCTAGGTTTTCCCCAGGGAGGACAGGGCCTGCTGGGATGCTCTGTGAATGTGTATTAGATAACATCGAGTCAGAAGCCCCCTTCCATTTTCTTTCGCTATTTCCACTTGAATTCCTAGTAAATTGTGTCTAACATTCATGTCTTCTATACTATCCAACACTGATGTTTCTTTTTAACCAACAACAGACCTTTGCCTAAGGTGGAGAAATAGTACTGGTCTGAATTTAATGATATTATTTTAATTTTTAATTTTGTATAGATGGTAGTTGACCCAGTTTTTCTACTTATAATCATATTGGTAAAAATTTTTTTTTCTGGTACCAGGAATTGAACTCATGACCTTGCCCTTGCCAGGCAGGTGCTGTGCCACTGAGCTAAATCCCCAGCCCTGATAAAGTTTGTAAATAGACTTATCTCTTATGCAAATAAATTTATTTTGAGAAAAAGATTAAGCACAATGAGACAGATACATATGTGGCTAAGGCAAATGTGGGGATAAATGACTGTGCATCCCTGCTGCTCTGTGCCCTAGAAGATGCCCACTTACAGGGATGCCCTGATGTCGGCTGCCTGGGCCACTCTGAGTGCCTGCTTGCCCCATGTGAAGCCCTCTTGTGTCCTACGGGGCTTCTCTGGTGTCTCCTGCACTTCAGCTCCAAATCCCAGCTGCTCCTAGTCTGCGTCACTCAGCTACATGGATCCATCCTGCTCCCCAGCATGACGAAGACCAGAAGCTGGACAGGCTCAGACTGCCCTGCAGGATTACAGACTGCAATCCCAGACAATGAACCACAACCTCCCAAAGTTATAAGCCCGGGAATTCCAAATGGAAGGAATGTTAGAAAATGCCTTCAGACGTCAAACAAGATCATGCAAAAACACGTTTTGAAAAATAACAAGGCGTGAGAGAAACGTGAGGACTTATTTTATCACATGCACATTAGAGATGGAGTCAGGACTAACAGTAAGGAGACTTTGGTCATTAGTAAGCACGCTGCCCATCTTGCCGCTGTCTGGTGACCTGTAGAAAGGATGAAAAATGAGAACAGTTTGACAGATTCAATCTGAGGTTCACAGCCAGGTGTTCTCGTGTACTTAGGAGTCACACCATCACTAAAAATTCTATAATTGCTTGGTGCAGACAATACCCAAGAAAATATTAAACTACAAAGTTACTTTTTTACTTCTATTAAGAATGTTTTTTCCCCCATGAAGAGGGTAATATAATTTTTCTTCACTGCCTGTACTCGTTAGACTTGAGAAATATGGGTTATATTAGATCTTAATTACTCCAATCAAGTAAATTTTATGCTGAGCAAAACTGTGACAGAAGAAAAATGTATCTCCACACCATCTCTTACCTTACATTTACTACTCTGTTAGGTTTTCACTTCTCTGACACAAGACCTCTCAAGCTGCTTTGGTGAATGGGAATGCTGCACATCAAAGTTAATGGAATTGGGTCTTTGTACCCATCTAGTTGTTCACACAGGAGTTTTAAAGAGCAAGGTGCTAGCAATAAATGGCAGCCACATGGGAGCCTGCTTATCCCTTGCCATTGATTTTCTTTTCGTGCTATTCAGGAAGAAAATTCAGCCACTAAAACTAATATACATGGAAGTATTGGAGGAATACTATTTTGCTTTCCTTATAACAGACAGTTTCTATCTTTTAAAAAACTTTGATGATTTTTTTCATTTTTTTTTTTTTTCTTTTTGAGACAGGGTCTTACTGTGTAGTTCAGGTGGGCCTTAAACTCACTATGTACCCCTGGCTAGCCTTGAACTTACGTCAATCCTCATACCTCAGCCTCCCAAGTGTTGGAATTACAGGTGTGTGCCATCACACACAGCTGGTGATTTTGTTTGAAGTTAAATTATTAGAAAAAAATGGACTGACAGTGTGAATGCTGTATATACGGATACATAATCAAACCAAGCTACATCAGGATCCACTAACCTATGGGGCTTAATAATAAAACAACAATCATTACGATAACATTGATTTTTGGAAGATTCTTGGCCCTGTCAGCTTGGCCCTTTGGTGACTTTAGGGGAGTTTTCCTTGTCTGTGTGTGCAGAGATAGTACATTTTGCTGCTTCCCAAGCTATGTATTCTCCTCCTGAAGTGTGTGAGTCCCTCTGAGGTTTTCATCCTCCTCCTCCAGCACGAGGGAGCCTGTGTGCACCTTCACATCCTCTCACCACAAGGCCCAAGCTAAATAGTTCTCTTCAGAGAGGTGTGCATATTCTGAGCGTGGGGTCTTGCTCTGTAGCGAAACAGATGCTCTGTTGGCTCAAATGATGGCCCACAGAAACTTGTCCAGGTCCTGACTCTTGAGCCTATGAAAGTGATCTTATTTTGAAAACGTCTTTGTTTGTGTGGTTAAGGGTCTAGAGATGAAACCACTCCAAACTGACCAACTGGACGTGAATTCAAAGGAAATTAGTGTTGCTGTAGTACGCAGAAAAGGAAGCGAGGGCAGGACAGGACCTAGTGGTAGACTGGAGGTTTAGCTTGTGTAAGGTTGGTTCCACAGGGGGGGAAAAAAAAAAAAAAGATGAGGAGATGGTGACGTGACAGTAGAAGCAGAACTCAGACTTACATGACCACAGACCAAGCCAGAAACTGAAAGAACTAAGGAAATTTCCCTTAGAGCCTTTTGAAGGCTCTACTTATGCACTGATTTCAAGAATTTTAGCTTCCAGAAATTAGAGAGAATATACTTTGCTCACTTTAGGCCACCAACCTGGTGGTAATTTGTCACATAAGCTAAGCAGGATGTGTTCACTGCTGCAGATGTGTTCAGACTTTCCTCCAGCCCCTTTGCTTTGAGACTCTTGTTACCAATTCCTGAGCTCTATGTTTGGAGCCATGTGCATGGCCGACTTTGAAATATACTCAGAATCACTTCTTAGACACTGACTTCTTGAATTTGAAAGATTATGAGCTTCAAATTTCTCCTTCCTTAGGTTAAATTTTTGTGTTTCCCCTGACACATCTCCCGAGCCTGTGACAGACTTGGTACCAGCCAAGGCAGTGGGTTCCTCCTAACCAGGCTTTAGACCTTGGCCATTTGTTCAGAGTCTGACTGGTCATGTCCAGAAATGAGCTTCACTCCTGGCCCTGCCACACAGCACTGTGTAACATGTAAAGCATTTTCGCTCACAGCTTTTTTGGGCCCACGTTGTGTGGGAGAGTGACCTTGGGGTGCTCAGGACAGGAGATTTAACCCATACTTGCAATGAAATGGTAGAAGCTCAGAGTTCCCAGTGCTTTCTGATCCGTTCTCCTCTGTTGTTTAAAACAAACATCCAAAGCAAAACTAAGCAACCCTCGCAGGCCTGCATATGAAAGAGCCTTCAACGCAGAAGGTTCAGAGGAAAAGGAATAATGGGACAAGTGTGTTTTGTGACTAAATTCAGGCCAGAAAATGAGAAAAAAAAGGATTGGAAGAAGACAGAGAATGCCCAGTCTGAGAGCTATTAAGAGCCCTCTGCCCTGGAACGGATGACAGGGGAGCACTAAAGAGGTAATTGGGCCCCTGATGTGAGGAACGGTCAGAAATAAGCCCGTAAAGCCATATTTAAGCCTAAGGCATCCAGCAAAGATTAAGCACTATTAACTAACCTGTTAGCATAGTAGTGTCCGGTTGTTAGAGGACAGCTTTGCTTTAACCCATGCACTGACCTGCACCCGTTAACTGTACATTTGAAGCAGACTTTGTGATTACGTTTTGGATTTCAAGATTAAAGAAAAGAGAGAGAGAGAGAGAGAGAGAGAGAGAGAGAGAGAGAGAGAGAACAAATGGTGCCTATCAGAGGGACCCTTGCAACTCCTATCATCTTCCTCGTTCTCGAACCTAGCTCAAATTCTTCGGGATTTTACAAGCAAATTACAAGTCACTACTCTCTGCTGCAGCCTGTTTTTTCTCTCTAATCTTTTGATTTGTAGCTGCTTTACTCAGCAGAGACAGTTTTGGGTGTATAAAGCCAAGTACAATATAAATCCTCCCAATGATTCAGTCATTCATTTAGCTGACACTTTATTGAGCACTGACTATGTGCCGAGCATTGTTTCAGGAGCTTAAGATTCATCAGTACAAGCAGATTATCGCCCTTTTTGGAGTTTACATTATCAAATATATTAAAATAGGCAAATGATGAGTGAGAAAACACAGCAGGAGGAGGGTTGGGGAGCAAGGGTTCACTTCTCGTGATATTGCTGTTGTTTTCAGCCTATTCACATTTTGCTGAAGTTTTCCCTTTGATCAGCTCAACATCAGTCCTACGTGTTATGTTCCAGTGGTCCCTCTATGCATGAACTTAATTCATCCCACGATTCTGGGGGAGATGACCATCCACATTTGTGCAGGGAACATGACAGCGATACAGAGTTCACAAATGGAACTAAAATTTTGCCTAACGCTTCTGTTTGCAAATTGAATTGTTCACAAACAGAGGTGTTCATGAACTGAGACATCACTGTATTTATTTTAGGATTCTTGGGTAAGGTAGTTCAAAGTTAAGGGAATCCTTGCTAAAGTCTCAAAACTGGAGAGGAATTTCTCAGCTGTAAGAATGAAAAATACTGTGCCCATATGTCATCGATCTGCATTTTCACCTTTGCACCAAAGCCTTGCCCTGTTGAAGGACAGCCCTCTCTCCTTCAGCACAGTAAGTTTTACATTCATAATGTTATCTACATGTTGTTCAGTGTATTAGGAAAATCACTGAAAGTGCAGGAGAAAGTGAATCTTACATAATCAAGCTGGCTGTTTCTGACACTTTAAGAAGAAAGAAAATCACAAAAATTATTATTTAGTTTTTCAAAAGTGGAAAGAGAATTTTCCACTTATTCCCTTTGGCACCTGTCTTATTTCCACCACATTCTGAGGAGTTGATACTAGCAGGGTGCTTCCTCTGAAGTCAAGCAAATGAATATTTTATTGAGATTTCAGGACTTGAACTTTCTTAAACTATTAAGCTTTTGTTGAATTCACATCTTGCCCTGCAGGGTCAGCTACATAATTTTGGGGGCCCAGAGGAAAATAAAGTATGGGGTCCTTGTTCAGAATTACTAAGAATTTTGTGATGGTGACAGCAGAACATGAAACCAAACATGGTACACTGCTCAAAGGACCATGAAGCTGGCCTATGGTCTCCTACTCCTATGATTGCATTAGCTGTCTACTTGCTTTGAAATTTACAGGAAAATAAACAAGCAATACACCAGTAGTATGTTTTTCAACTTTCACTTTTGGGAGAGAAACTTTTAATTGTAGGTAGCCTGAGAAAAAGAGCTAAAAAAGGATTTACCAGATGTATGAAATTGAGAAAACATATTTTTGTAAAAACAAATATATAGTTAAGAGACTCTTTTAAAAATAATTCATCATAGCAACAGTCTTTAGAGTATTATTTGAATACTTTCTCATTAAATATAATCATAGCTAAGTTATAATCTGCTTAGCCAAGCTTTCTTTGTCTGTATATCATATTTATGTTCCTGGAAGTTTTGTGACATGATGAAATACAAATACAATAAATGAGATTTTTTTTTGAGAGAGAGAGAGAAAGATAAAGAGAGAGAGGGAGAGAGAGAGAGACAGGGAGAGAGACAGGGAGAGAGAGAGAGAGACAGACAGACATGGAGAGAGAGAGACAGAGAGAGAGAACTTCTATTTTTGAAGACCAGTGAGCAAATTATATATTTCAGGCATTTCCTGGTTTATAGGTACCGTGGTCAGTACTGTGATACATTCTCATCCATTTATATTTATGGGCATGTCACACTACTATGAAGATGTATGTTGTGTCTATTAAAGCAAATACTTAACCTTTGGCATTATCTATGCAGAATTATCAATGGCAATTAAGTTGATATTGAATATTCTGCATGAGGAATGAGCATTGGAGTGTGTATGCATGCACATGCATGTGTGTACACACACTTACCCCCATAACCTAAACTGCAGAAAACATCTTTTAGAGCACAGATTAGTCTGCACTCTATTTTTGTACATAAAGTTTTATTGAACTGTAACCAGAGCTTTGATGAGCTTCCCCATTGCTAAGTTAAAGTACTTGACACTCACAGTATAGAGGAGGACAAAGTTCATTTTGGTTCAGTTTTAGAGGTTTCTGTCTATGCCTAGCTGGTTCCCAGGTAGAAACATCACAGCCAAGGCTATGGTAGAGCACAGCTGTGCAGCTCATGTTGGCTGGAAGCAGAGAACAAGGGGAAGAGTTCCAGAGAGGAAGGGGCCAGGGGCCAGACACAGTCCCCAGAGTCAGGTCCCCATGACCCACCCAGACACATGCAGAAGCATGCTTTACTACTCCTCTATTGTCTCTCAAACCAATCAAGTTGACAGTCAGAATGAACCATTACCACACCCATTAATTTACTCCTGTCTGTTGTAACTGCACTACAAAGACAGAGTTGCGTAGTTGCTCCAGATTCAATATGACCCACAAAACCCATATTTACTATGAAGCTTTACAGAAGTAAAACTTTGCTGATCTTGGGCCTGGAGTCATTTAACTAATGAAATATTTCTCCAGTAGATGATTAAGCCTGCCTAGAAAATTCATAATAAAGGATACATTGTTTACACATACACATTAACTTTATTTTTAAATTTTTTTTATTTTTATTTTTTTCTGGTACTGGGAATTGAACTCACGACCTTGCGCTTGCCAGGCAGGGGCTGTGCCACAGAGCTAAATCCCCAGCCCCCATAACTTTAAATGTTTTCTTAGTCACTTTCTAGTAGCTGAGACAAAATGCCCAACACTTACAGTTTAAAGGAGGAAAGGTCTACTTTGGCTCCTGTTTTCAGTCCTTGGCATACCAGTTCCAAGATGGAATAGTGTGGTGGGAGGGGATAGTAGAGGAAAGGTGCTCAACCTATGGCAACTAGAAAGCAGAAATGGAAGAGAGGAGCCAGGGAGGAAGATGGGCCATCCCAAGTCACACCCAAGGGACCAGCCTCTTCCAGCCAGGGCCCAACTCTTCACAGCACATTGAGCTCTGAGCTCGTCAGTAGATCAATTCACTGATGCAAATTACATTGACCCCACGATCTAAGCACCCACCAAACACATGAAGCTTTTAGGGGATTTTTTTATCCAAAACATCCTGCCCCTGGTCCCCAAAAGACACATGTACATCTCATTATTGAAAAAGCATCTAATCTAAGTTGTCAGATCTTAATTTCAGCAGTGTTGAAAAGTCCAAGTCCAAACTCTCCTCTGAGATTCAAGGCAATATTATCTTAGTTGTGAGCCCCTGTAAAAGTCAGTAAGAAATTAAATGCTTCTCATTCACAATGCATGGACAAATATTTCCATTCTAAAAGGAAGAAATAGAAGGATAAAAATGAATCAAACAAAAGAAGACCAAAACCAAGCAGGGCATGTAGAGCCACGCCCAGTACTAGAGAAGGCTGTGGTGAGATATGAGCTCCAAAGGGCTTGTGCAGCTCTTCTCCAATGGCTTTGTCAGTTGCAGGACTCATGACCTCTTTCTTGGGAAGGCTCCGCTTGCTGCCTGTGGCTTTCCTCAGTAGATGTTCCATAGTCCTGGCATCTCCACATTCTTGGCATTTCTACTGCACCTTCAGCTTCATTCTTACAGTTTCATGCACTGACCTTGCAGGGGCTGTTATGGTTTGTGTCCAGATGTCCCTGCAAAGCCTCATGAGGTCGTAAGACTCTTTCAGAGATCCCTGAATCTAGAGTGTGATGCTGGGATTAAAGATGCAGGATTACTAATCAATCATCTAATTGGTTTGGCACTGCCCTGATCCTAGCAGTCTGGATAAGAAATAAGGGGCAGAAGGATGCTGTTAAGCACTCCCTTGTTGCTTTTGCTACCTTCCACAACCATTAACTGTGGCCCCCTTGCCATGTGCCACCCTGCTTTGGAACCAACCATGGACTGAAACTTGTATTCAACCATGAGCTAAATAAACCTTTCCCTCTTTTACTTTGGGTGTCTGCTATTTTTTCTCAGCAACAAGAAAAATGACTAAGACAGAATTTGATATAGAGAAGTGGGGTCATTGCTGTGACTGTACCTGACCATGTGGTTCAGGAGTCTTTGGGAATGGCTTAGAGTTTTGAAAGGTTTGGAGATGCCCATTGCAAAAGCAGCTCTGGAACACATTAGGTTGTACTAATGTGTTCATTAGTACACAGACCTGGCAAGCGCAAGGTCCTGAGTTCGATCCTCAGTACCGCAAAAAACAAAAACAACAACAAAGAAACCATTAAGTCCTGTTGTTCCATGTCCAGCATACAAGGCAATCTGTGGCAAGATGTGGACTCCAAAGTGCTTGAATGGCTCCACCCTATGGCATTTCAGGTGGTTGTAGCTCCCATGGCTTCTCTCTGGGCTAGCTCTGCTCCCGCCTTGCAAGCAGGTAAAGACCAGGCTCAGGAGGTTTCTGCTGACCAGCAAGCAGGTAAAGACCAGGCTCAGGAGGTTTCTGCTGGGAAGAACTACATTGGTTGCCGGACTCCAACTATTGTGTTACAGCTTGGAAGAGAATTTACCTGCATTTTGCTCATGTACAGAGACTTTGCCTAAGACTAAGGTTAAGGGCAGTGGGCTAATTCATCTAGCAGAAGACATTTCAAGACAGTCAAATGTTGAGGCCGTGGCATTGCTGGTGTTGGGGGCTTTTAACCATATCTATGTTAACAATCAAGAGCAAAGAAGCCACCAAAATGGTTTTAAACATTTTGAGTTTAGTCAGAAAGGAAGCTCCAGTAAAGGTGTGAACTGCAAATATACAGTAGAAGAGATCTTGATTGCTGAGAATGAAGAGGAGAATGGAAAAGATGTCCCGAGGGCATCACAAGAAGTAGCAAGACTCCACCCTTTGCAGCCTCAAAATTGCAAAAATGAAAAACTTTGCTTTGATAAGAGATCCCCAGAATACCTTGTTAAAGAATGGTGGTAACCTAGAGAATTTGTTCCTTAGAATTGGGTTCAGAATGTTCAGCAATCTAGGCACTCAATCCCCACAGCCAAGAGAGGGAACCCTGGCTACTGTTCCAGCTGGTAGCAGACCTTGGCATCATCCACATGGTGCTGGTATTAGGTGCAAGCAGAATATAAGAGTCGGGTCAGGAAAGCTTCCATCCAGCTTTCTGAAGAAGGCCTGGGAAGCTAGGCAGTGTGTGCCTGAGAGTAGTATATGAATATGTGACTGTAAGCCAAAGGAGCAGTGGTGATCCCTGAAGTCTGGAGAAGTTGGGAATGCGGATCACCTGAGGAAAACTGCAAGGAGGGAGCAGAGCTAGCCCAGAGAGAAGCCATGGGAGCTACAACCACCTGAAATGCCATAGGGTGGAGCCATTCAAGCACTTTGGAGTCCACATCTTGCCACAGATTGCCTTGTATGCTGGACATGGAACTACAGAATTTAATGTTTTTTGTTGCTGTTGTTTTTATTTTTTGCGGTACTGGGAATTGAACTCAGGACTTTGCACTTGCCAGGCAGGCACTTATGCCACTGAGCTATATCCCCAGCCTGTGGACTTAATGTTTGCCCTGCTGGATTTTGGACTTGCTCTGGTCCCATTCATTTGTATCTCCCTGTTTGTAACTTCTGAAATGGAAATGTTTATTGCATGCCATTGAAGGCTGGAAGTGTTCAACTTTCTTTTCATTTATATAGGGGCTTGCAGCAAGAGTTTGTTTTACATCTTAAGGGAGATATTAGACTTGGACTTTTCAGCAATGCCAAAACTGTTTGGAATTTGGCAACTCTTGGAGATGGACTGAATGCTCTTTGCGTAAAGTTATGTGCCTGAGTCTTTGGGGCTCCAGGTGTGGAATGTTATGATTTGTGTGGAGATGTCCCCCCACCAAAGACTCATGCAATCATGGGGGCAGGCTTTTCAGAGGTGGCTATTCTAGAGTTTATGATTGATTCATTGTCCAGTGCTGGGATTAAGGGTGAGTTCTACATCCACCCTAGGGCAGTTAGCCTGCATACAATATAAGGGACAGAAAGAGCCTTGTCTCTCCCCTTTGCTGCTTTTGCTGTCTTTTACTGTCATAAACTTATACCCTTCTGCCATGTGCCACACTGCCTTGGAGCTAGGCAATTATGGGCTGAAACCTCTACAAACTGTAAGCTAAATAAACCTTTCTTCTTTTACTTTGATTGTTGGGTATTTTGTCTCAGCAATGAGGAAAAGTAACTAAACAGGGGCACACTGCCTGGCTTCCTAGACCTTTGGAAATTTGGGTGGAATCTTCCTGACCCCACAAGTCTTGCATTCCTCATGCCTATAAAACCAGCATGATATCAATGACATCAAGGTCTGCTGCCAGCTCAAATAGTAGCTAGCACTCCTTTGGATCATGGCCACAGACACTGAGGAGTGCTTGGATGGCTGAGCACTATGAAAAAATCCTGGAGAAACAATCCCTAGGCAGCCTTTGTAGAGCAGAGTGCCCATGAGCTCTCTTTTCAAATGAACCTTTATAGATACACCCTTAAGCCTATAAAAGTTGGGCTCTTGATGATTCCTGAGATGCCCTCAGGCCATATTTCCTATTGTCCTTGTGAAAAGTATTTGCTTTCTTTTTAATACTATTTTTTATAGCAACTGTATTAGTTACTTTGCTTGTTGTTGAGACAAAATACTAACATCCACAAGTTGAAAGAGGAAAGGTTCACTTAGCTCACAGTTTGTAGAGGTTTCAGTTCCTAGTTGGCTGCCTCCACGGCAGAGGGGCATCACAGAGTAGAAATTGTTTGTGGCAGAGAAGAGGCAGAAGTCACAAACAGCAAGTCTAAGCAACCTTAGCAGATTCTTTCTGCCCCTTTTATACTCTAGGTAGGCAGCTGTGCTTAGGGTAGATGCCAAACAAATCAGGAGACTCTTTAGTAATCATACACCCTTATTCCCAGCATCACACATGCTAGATCCAGTCACCTCTGAGAAAGACCCACCTATGACTGCATGAGGCTTGTGGGGACATCCAGACACAAGCCATAAGAGCAACCATGCTCTCCAGTGCTTTTCATATGAAACTGAAAATTTTTTGCATCTTCTTTTTGATCCTTATTTTCATTGGAGATCTGGCTAAAAGCAGTAGCAATAACCCATGCTGAAGCCTGCATATTGGGCTGTTTTAATTATTCTAGATTGCTAGATTAATTATTCTACTACCCTTAATCTCAGTTTCTCAAACTCTCAGGACAAAGTAAAAGCAAATTTTCTGGCAGAGCATAAAACACATGGTTTCTAATCTAAGTGCAATGGAGTATTTGTTCCCAACTGCAAGCCCTTGAACCTGGCCTTTTCTGTCTTCATTTCTATCCACATCCTGACCTTCTGGGCTCTGACCACTATTGGCTATCAAGCTTGAGCTATAATATCTAGGGCTTCTCTAGTCAACACGTCTAAAATTTCCAGGCTCCTCCTGTGAACCACTTCCAAAGGCTTTAAAGGCACATTCTCAGATACAGTCACAGGAATGACTCTATTTCTTCAGTACCAATTTCTGTCTTAGTCAATTTCTAGTCACTGGGACAAAATGCCCACACCCACAACTTAAAGGAGGAGAGGCTAATTTTGACTGGTTTTTATAGTACATTGATGACTGACTCCAACATAGAAGTAGTACAGTGGAAGGGAATGAGGGAAGAAAGCTATTCAACCTATGGCAGCCTGGAGAAGTTCATGGTCTGGACCATGGTGATCCACCTCCAATCAGGCCCCCCATTCCTCCTAACCACAAGTCAGTTATAGCACCCACATGATCCAGTCACCTTTCAAAACACTTCTGAAAGCAGGAAACTTTTGGGGAACATTCTAGATCTAAACTGCAATGAAAAGCAATTAAAAATGTAATTGGCATAAAATAAGATTGAAAAAATTATGATAAGGACTACATTGTTTTGTATTTCTGACATGATTAATTTTATTCTTTGTTTGTTCCTTTAATATCTGGGGTGATTAAGAGGTTAGACAGGTGTACATTTTCTAGTTAAAATTTCCATAATTTTTTATATTGTGAAAACTAAAAATAGTAGATCTTATCTAGAGGTCTTATGGATACCATTTTACTTTGACCTTTTCAATCACCTAGTCATAGCAAATCGGCTTCTGAATATATTTCCTTATTGTAAACTTTTTATTAAAAAGTATCTCAAAATTATGTCGTTTGCTTACCATTAACAGAGAATGAATTCAAAATCTAGTTTTAAAAAATGAGCAAATATGCCAAGTATGCAATATAGAATTTAATTTTTCAACAGATGTTATTTACTTACCAAAATACAAATCTCACAATTTACCTCCCATATGAAATTTAAAGCATATAGACTGCAAGAAGGATGAACATATGTTCTTAACCAAAAATATAGAGGTCTCTTGGCTCTTGCTCTCTCTCTCTCTCCGGTCTCTGTCTCTGTCTCTATCTCTGTCTGTCTGTCTGTCTGTCTGTCTGTCTCTCTCTCTCTCTCTCTCTCTATATATATATATATATATACATATATATATACATATATATATCAACTCTATCTCTATCTATATCATGCTTAT
>NW_004955408.1:36670178-36700447 GCF_000276665.1 Chinchilla lanigera
TATATATCTCGGATAGACTAAGGTCTCTAGAAAATAGTGTTGATATTGATTTTGAGACTTTTGGAAAATATAAGACGTGGAATCATCACTTGGAATTTGTAGATTCCTTCAGGTAAATTGGCATTATCTATATTTGTCTTTTAAAAAACTTATTATTAAAGCAGTAAATAGTTATCAAGTAATGTTTATTACAGAAATATAAAGTATGAACAATAATGACAGGCACCATTCAGTTTAAGAACAGAACACTGCATGAGTTTTAGTGCTTCTTCTGTGCTCGTCTCCATCACAGCATGAGCATACCGTTATCTCCCCTCAAATAGGAGCACTGATTTAGTAACCAGTGTCCCACATTTTATTTCTTGGCCCCTGTATGCCTTTAATTGTTGTATAATTCTATGGCATTTCCTCACATGTACAGATTCATGATACCAGTGCCATAGTCAGAATATAGCCCTTTCCATCATGGAAGATAAATTCCCTCCCAGTACTTCTTAGTAATTATGCTCTGCCCTCTGTTGCAACCCCAGACAATCACTGATTTGTTCTCCATTGCTATATTTTTTTCTTTTTAGAATGCTATATATACATAACTAGATAGTATGTAACCATTAGGATTGACATTTTTCACTCAGCATGATTTCATTCTATTAAAATAGTTCAGCGTCTGGACATCTTGTTTTATTATGAGTAGATTCCATTTTGTGACTATTTTATGGTTTCCTTGTCCACTCCTTTTTGAAGGACATTTTAGTTTTTTGATTTTTATAAATAAAACTACTGTAAAATTCACATGCAGCTTTTTTTGGTGATCATGAATTTTCATTTCTTTAGCATAAACACTCAGTAAAGCAATTGGTAGGCTTATGCTTGACTTTATAAGAAAATAATGAGCTGTTTTTCAATGTAACTGTGTACAAGTTTGTATTTCCACCACCAATATGATTGCTTTGTATCCTTGACAGCACTTGATATTATCAATTTTTTTACTTTAACCATTATAGTTGATATGATATACTATTTGATTTCAGCTTTAATTTGCATGTCACTACTGGCTAACAATGTTGAATATCCTTTTTATTATTTATTTGTAATTTATTTATACTTTTGTGAAATGTCCAATTTTGGTCCATCTTCTGATAGGATATTTTCCCTTTTACTGTCAAATTTTATATATTATTGACAGAAATATTTCATCATTGTTATAATATGTAAATATTTCTCCCCAACTGTGAACTATATTTTCACCCTTTTAACAGAGTCTTTAACAAAGCAAAAATTTTCATCTGAGGAAATTAATTTTATCTATTTTTTCTTATTTTGATTATGCTCTTGTCACAGATATTTAGTCAACATTTCACATTTGCCCTTTTGTTGAGGTAAAATTTAAAACATAGTACTTACCCTTAATTGGCATTGTTCAAATTTTAAATTTCTTATAGCTACCACTTATTAGGTCTGTGAAATTCAGTGCACATGGAGATCTAGGGACACATCCATAGCCTTTGCTTGCTCTCCCCTCCCTCACTCCGTGGCCCTCTCCCTCTCCCTCTCCCTCTCCTCCCTCTGTCCTTCCCTCTCCTTCCTTTCTCTCTCTCACTTTTTCTTTCTTCCTTCCTTCCTTCTTTCCTTCCTTCCTTTTTGTGTTGCTCATAATTGAACCCAGGGCTTCACACATGCTAAACATATATTTACTCCTTCTCTGATGACATCTCTAGTCTTACTGTTTTTTTTTAATTTTTATTTTGGAGAGGGCAGGGAGTGCAGGACTGAGCACAGGGTCTTAGCACTGAGCTACATTCCCAGCTTTTTTATTTTTAAATTTGGGGCAGGATTTTGCTAAATCACTGAATTGCCCTGGCTGTGCTGGGGCTTTGAATTATCCTACCTCAGCCTCCTAAAATGCTGGGCTTACAGGCACGTGCCACTACACACAGGTCCCTGCAGCTGCTTTCTTTCTACATCTCAATTTTCTCTAATTTTATTCTTTCATTTTGAGGCTAAGGTATCAAGGATATAGTTTTTAACAGCTATTATTCTTTTACAAGTTTTCATAAATGAGCACTTGCATATTTACTACCTCAATCAATACACAGAGCATTTCAATCATCCAAGAAAATTCATGTTTTTTTTTTTTTTTTTTTGCGGTACCAGGGATCAGACTCATGACCTTGCACTTGCCAGGCAGGCACTTATGCCGCTGAGCTATATCCCCAGCCCAATAGAATCTTATTATTATTATTATTATTTTGGGGGGGGTATGAGGAATCAAATTCAGGACCTTGTGCTTGCCAGGCAGGTGCTTGTACCACTGAGTTGTATCCCTGGCCCCATGTATTTTTTTTAAGACTTCTGTTTCTCTTATCTATATTACTATAAATTATTTGGCCTTTTTTGAACTTTGTGTAAATGTTGCTATGCCCTTTTGTTATGGCTATTTTTGCACAGCTTAATACTTTTAAAAAACATCTATATTGTATTTCATATAAGTAGTTCCTTTCTGCCTATTGTTTAATAATATTCTTTTATTTAAAATATTGAAAATGTTTATCCAATCTCTTATTTATCAACATTTGAGTTATTTCCAGTTTTTGCTATTATAAAAGATGCTACAAGGGGCTGGGGATTTAGCTCAGCGGCAAAAGAGCCTGCCTTGCAAGCGCAAGGTCGTGAGTTCGGTTCCCGGTACCGGAGAAAAACCAAAAAAAAAAAAAAGGTGCATGAGGGTATAAAAGATGCTACAATAAAATATTTGTAAGCATTTTGTGGATGTTTTATTTGGTAAATACTAGAAGTGGAATTACAATCATATAAAATGTGTTTGTTGACTTTATAAGGAATTGCTGAGGAATGTTTTAAAACTGTGGCAATTTAAAATCCCCAATAGCAATGTATGACGCTATATGTTTGTAGATAAAAGACTAATGAGATTTGGTGCTGTCTTGCTTTCCATTTTGGTCATCTTAGCAGAAACGAAATGGTATCTGTGTTTATTATTTTAAGTTGCATTTCTCTGGTAACTAATTATATCGACCATCTTTTCATGTGTGTGTGTCTGTGCTTGTGTGTGTGGTCACAGGGACTGAAGTGAAGGTATTCCCGCTGAGCTACACCCAGAGCCCTTTCACATTGTTTTTTGAGACAGGGTCTTGTTGAGTTGCTGTGTTGCCCGAGCTGGGTTCGCACTTGGGGTCCTGCTGCCTCGGCTCCCAGACTGCTGAGACACAGCCATCACTGCGACACTTGACTCTTTTTGTGTTCCTTATAGACAAGTTTTGTTTTCTTCATTTTTAAATTATTTCTTAATTAGAACATATTTGCCATACATAATAATCATATTCATCATAAGGAATCTGTACCTGTACGTCATATATCAGAATGCTTCTTTTTTCCCATTCTCTTCCCCTCCCTTCAGTCTTTCTTTATAGCTAATTTGTATAACCTGTTTGAAATATCTGTCCAAGTCTTTTGCTTATTATTTATTCAGTTGTATGTCTTTTTATCATTAAGTTGTATAAGAGCTCCTTGGAAGCCAGTGATAAGGTTATAAAAAGGCAAGCCATCAACTTGTGGTCTACAAATTATACACACATTATCTACTACCTACTAATAAATAATTCAGTAAAAGCAAGCGAAAGATTTGAATAGATGTATCTTGAAAGGAGATCTGTACATATCCAATAAATATAGAAAATAATACTGTATCATCAGGGGAATTCAAATTATAACAATGAGTTAACAATGTCCATTATCAAGGCTTAATTGAAGAGACTTAAATTATGAAGTGTTTGCTACATATGTGGAGCTGGGGGGAAATGTGAAAAAGTACAACTGGTTTGGAAAAAGCTTATTATGAAATTAACCATTTAAGTAGGTATTTACATAATTAAAAACATAAGCTATGAAAATTTTTACACAAATATTCTTTTTTAAAGTTAATACATATATTTTTATTTTTTTAAAGATAAAAGAACGAAAACAAACACACATACATTTAGAAAATAACAAACACACATACATTTAGAAAATAACAAACACACATACATTTAGAAAATAACACAAAAACAAGGGGCTGGGGATTTAGCTCAGCGGCAAAAGCGCCTGCCTGGCATGCGCAAGGTCGTGAGTTCGGTTCCCGGTACCGGAAAAAAAAAAAACCAAAAAAAAAAAAAAAAAAAAAAAAAAAAAAAAAAAAAAAAAAAAAAAAAGAAAATAACACAAAAACAACACAAGCAGTACAGAACCTCAAACAAGATGATAGGAAATTAACAATGGTTATTGTATTACATATTGATATTTTCAATTTCGATACTCAGATAAACAAATATGGGCATTTAAGATTGATCCCAGATATCCACTAAAAGAAAAGAATATTAAAAGCCCTTAGAGAAAAGAAGCAGATAATCTATAAAGGAAAGCCCATCAGAATCACTGCAGATTTCTCAACACAAACCATCAAGTTAGGAAGAACTTAGAGTGAAGTATTGTAGGTCCTAAAACAAAATAATCTCTAACCCAGATTTATGCATCCTATAAAACTATGCTTCAAATTTAATGCAAAAATAAAATATTTCCACAACAAAGAACTACTGAAGAACTTCACAAGTGCAAAAACAACACTACACAAATATTTTTATTGCTTTAAAATTCTCTTTTAGAAGAGAGTATTATTTAAATTCAAAGAAGTCTATTTTTTTCTGTATTTGTAGTTGAGTTTTACTTCTGCCTGGAGCCCTATGAGATTTTGTTTCCTTTCACTCTTTCACAGATCGGCATACATCTACACACACATTGCTTTCACGAACATTGCAGGTTCTTTGGCAGGGCCTTCGGTTTGTACTTTCTGTGTGTGTCTTTTTGTGCTGTCACTCTCTTCCTTATTCTTTCCACACTGATTAGCTTGATCCATTAACTTTCACCTCTCTTCTAGGAGTATCAACTATCTATATCTTATTGTTTAATCTTCTTGTTCTTATATGTTGTCTCTAGTTTTTTCATCATTCTGCCTTTCTATGACCTTCTCAGGGTTCTTTGTACTGACTCAAGTTTTCTGAATTCCAGTGGAATTTGTTCCACTAATGTTAGACTTTGTTCATAATTTTGCAGTTTTCACTTCTTTTTGTGCTCCTTGGTTTCACATTGCCACCTTTCATTGTCTCATCATCTTTTTGTCATGGCTTTTTTCTCTGTCTGAATCTAATAACTCATCCATTGCTATAGTTTTCTTCTCATTACCTATCAGAAATGATTTTCAGATTGTTTATTGAGCCAGTTGGGGTTCTTTTGGTACAGAACACATATATTCTTATTAGATTAAGGTACAGGGAACATATTTAATGCTACAAGTGGTTCACAAAATCAAGAGAACAGGCTGAAGTCAGGAATGATCCACTACTCCAGAGATGAAAAACTATAAACCCTTTAGAAAACTGAAATTCCAGGCAGGGCGCTCCAGTTCATCTTAGTTGAGAGTGTACGGTGAATGTAACTGTGATTTCTGTTAGCGTGACCTGTCTACCCGCCTCTTGTAACTGTGGAATTGTAAGGTTTCTAAACAGTACTGAGCTGGGTTACTGAGTCAGGCAGGGCACAGGCAGAAGGAACCCAACCAGGAAACTTTCTAGCTTCTCTCAGGTTGGCCAATGTGCTGTTTGCTTGCTTCTAGTAAAGGAATAGTCTGCTTCCAGTGATAAATCAGAATTCACACTTAGATTTTGTGTTATATTTCTTTTTCAGTTCTGTGAATCAGGGCCTTACATATCCTAAGCTAGTGTTCAACTACTGGCTACACCCTCGCTCCTCTTCCTTTAAATATTTAAGTAGCATTTTTAGTGTCATTATGAAATATAATCTTTTTCACAATGCTATGTGTTTTATTAGATAATTAGAATACCACTACTGCCAGCCATTTGAATGTAACATGTATTTATCTCAGAGTCCACTTGTTAACCTGGTAACATACTTGACATGAGATGTTTAGAGTTCCTTTATTTTCTGTGCTGTTTAGAGGCCCTTGGCTATTGCAAATGAAGATTAGAAGTTGGCAAGTGCCTGTGTGGGTGGGAGTCTTCTGGAGGAAAAATATATTTCATTGCTATTTCTTGCCTTCTATCTTGGAGAGAGTGTTCATTGGTTCTTTCACCAAACGTTTGTCCCCTAGATGATCAAATTCCCTCTACTGTAATAGGATGGGTTCCAATTTCAGAAAGATTTATTTTTTTCAAGAATAAGTATTTATTTTAGATACATTCAAAAAATTACCTCAGTCAAGTTAGGGGTGTTTGTGCCATTATCATCCTTGTATTGCCATTAAAATTCTGTTCAATTTAATAATAGCCATCTGGTTTTTTCTTCCACTGCATTTCTACAGAGCCTTTAGCTATCACAGAGAGTAGAGCTACATGTAAAGCTGTGTTGTAAGGGCACTAAACAGACTGGAGATTCCTACGGGGATGGATGAGAGAACAGCACATGAACAAAGTCAAAGGCAGGGTTTGTGTTTTCTTTAACTATTCAAAAGTACCTGACACAATTTGTTCCAGTGCCAAGGACAGTAGAGTCTATATCTCTAAATTCTTTGACAGAAGTTTGCTCCAAGCACAGAGAGACAAGGTATAACTCAGAGAAAATTTTAATCCACTCATCAAAATTAAGCCATATGAACAAATGAAGCTTGGCATAAAGAAGGGAAAAATATATTTCATTGCTACCTTTTTGCCCAAGTTGAAGTCAAATATGTGGGGAAAAACTCAGGGCATTTCACTTTTGGTGTTTTTGAAGTCTTCTCATGAAATGGCAAATTATTGTTTTTGCATTTAAACATCGAGCTATGGAAGTGATTGTAGTTTATTC
Source organism: Chinchilla lanigera (assembly GCF_000276665.1). Classification (NCBI taxonomy): domain Eukaryota; kingdom Metazoa; phylum Chordata; class Mammalia; order Rodentia; family Chinchillidae; genus Chinchilla; species Chinchilla lanigera. The sequence goes on from NW_004955408.1 coordinate 36,677,031, forward strand.
TGGAAGATTTTTTAAAAATTCTCCTTTTTTCCTGTCAAAGAAGAATAAGTCCTGGTAGGCAGGTAGAAGAATCAGTGCTTCTTATAGAGGGAGGTACCGAAATGCTCCTGAGTGAAAAAATGAACTTCAAAGGGACTTTATTAAAACATTCATAGTGGTATGTAGTGGTATCATTCTGACAGTTATTCAGGTAGGAAACATGTTGAATTCCTGTATTTTTCTTCATGATAGCACATAATAAAATAATTGACATATTCCAGTTAGAGGAAGGGGAGAATTTCCAGAAAGTTTTTCTGAGAGTTCACTGACATTTGACAAACTTTCTAATTCCTTATCTCTACATACCTTCCTGTGAACTTGAGGTTTTGACACTGAATTTGTCTACTTTGTTTGAGGTTCTCAATAGAAGGACACTTTGAGATATATGTGTATTACAGGAACTGGCTCACAAATAAAAAGCTTGATTAGGGTTTGTGTAGCCACATGGCTTTGTAAAATCCACAGCTATGCTATCCAGCATAGCGAGAAGGCTGAATTTTTTTCATGAAGAAAGACTTATTTTTTAAAACTCTTACATAAAAGTATGAAGATCAAGTTATTAGAAAAACAATTTTTGTTTTATTTTTTAATCAATTTTTTCAAATCATCTTTAAAATCTGTTTCATTTGCAAATCTTCTGTTGTCCATGGCATATGGGAGGAGGAGACCTTTTCCAAAAGGAAATAAATGGAAATGCTTAATCCTAATGCATAAAACTTTAAATAGAAATAACTTTTGAAGTCATCCTTCCAGTTTCTTCCTAGCGATGATCATCTGGCCTTGTTCGAGCAGTCTTAGTGATTTCAAACTCATTTTAGAGAGATATCCTCTTCTGGGAAGTCACTAGAAGTTATGTCTTATCTTGAGATAAAATCTGCTTGTCTTTAATTTCTATATCCCAGACCACTATAAAGTAGATGATTAGCCTTTTCACATGAAATAGCATATATTTTCGGCTTCTTCAAATATTTGGAGTTTTTGTTCCTTTATGTAATCTTCCTCTTCAATCTCTTTTAAGGTTAAACATGTCCTCTTCCCCCAACCATTTCCCATAGGGCAGTCTTCAGAGTTATGTTGGATTGGATTCCTCTAAACAAGAGCATGTGCCCCAGCTATAAATTCCAGTTTAGTTTCATATGAGTAGGGTTTCATTAAATTGAGAGATTCTGACCATTACCAGTGCATCTGAATTACCTGGGGAATCTTGAGGAGTGTCCTTTCATTTACACACTGGATTTCAGTTGACTCTGACCTACTTCCTTTTGCTGGGATGGAATATATGACATTTACAGTTTGAGGGAAAGTTTTACTTTAACTCAGTTTTAGAAGTTTTTTATTAGTGGTCAGTGGTTCCAAGGTAGAACCAGTGGAAAGGCCTAGAGGAGAAAAGCTGCTAACTTCATGGCAGCTCTGGGGACTCCACAGGGAAAGAGGCAGAGGGGTGGTATGCACTTCAAAGTTACCGCCGGTGACCCCTGTTCTCCAGTTAGGATTCACCTTGTGATCACCCCGTCAGCTCAACAGTCACCAGTGTGTCAATCCACTAGAGAAGTTATTTTTGCCCTCGTGATCCAACTTCCTCCCTAGCTCCCATCTCTAAATATTGCTGAATTGAATATCTAGCCTTCAGGACATGAGTCTTTGGGAGGCATTTCCTATTGAAAACATAACAATATAGGATAGGGTCTGACCATTGGCCTTTTCTAAAAATCTCTGTGTAGAAACAGTAGACATCCTCTAATAAAATCAACTGAATTACAGTCAGAAATTTAGGACTGAGGATATAGATAGCTAATCAGTACAGTGATACCTTAACTCACTAATGCTGTTTGCCTGCAGTTCCGTTTGCAAACAAAAGCATTTGCAGAATTTTGCTTCCATTCACAAACTCTGCATCAGGTGACAAACACAACTATGTCTGTCTTCCCCACACAAACACAAACGCAGCCATCTTCCCCCAAATCATTCAACTGTGTTCACAAACTGAGGCAGCACTGTGCATGCCCAGGCCCAGATGAATACTATGAAAGCCAATCTAAACTTCTCAGGCAGAGGATACGTGTGACTCATTTAAAGATAAAACTCAAGGCTCAGAACCACTAAGTGACATGCCTATGGTTATGCTTGGAGAACAGAGGCAAAGAAATTCCACTCAGGTTCCTGGGCGGTGTGTCCCACTCCTTGTGCAGCCCTACCTGGCCCTCAGGGAGCAAGGGCCGGAAGGGAAACTGGTTGTGGTTGTGCTGCTTTCTCTGGCTGCCAAGGGGTGTGGTGCGGCTGAGAGCTGAGGGAAGAGCCTTGGGCGTCAGATCTCTGGGGACTTGGGCTGGGAAGGCCCTGTGGGGTGGTTCACTGCCACAATGGCACTTGCTCTGCCTCCTTGTCCATGGAGCTCTGTGTGTGTAGGAGGTAAATCTAGGAGCAGAAGAGAGTAGGGCCAAGAAAGCCTGTAGGATTTGAAGAAAGTCTCCACCCAGACTCCCGTGTTCATTCTCCTTCTGTACGTCTCAGCAAAGTAGCAGGCCTGTCCCTGAATGCCTGTGAGGAGAAACAAGAAGGGCTAATACCTGTAACTGACTAAATCTGATTGCTTCTGACTGTTCTACTTTAGTTTCCACTTCTGGTACCCCTACAGAACCAGAGAACTGACTGCGTGGTGTCCAAATCTCAGCCCTGTCACGCATTCCTGTCACATATGACCATCCCATGTGGACTACTCCTCAGGTCACGTCCCCCAGCCCCAGCTGCTGACTTTGTGCCGGTGCCTTTGAAACATGCTTAGGAAGGGCAACAAGGAGAAAGCCTGGAGTTCCTGGGGCACTGCTTTGTATTACTTCACTCTGTAATATTATTTCAAAAAGAAGAGCAAAAACAATAAACTTTGTTTTTCTAGATTTATCTGTGTTTGGTTTTTCAGGTAACTATTCCAGCCTAAAAGCCTATAAGCTTTCAGTGTCCGGGTTAAAATAGTCCCTGTTACTTATCTATTTTGACACTGACAGGTGACAAATAAGTAGTTTTTTTTTTAAAAAAATTTATGACAGAGACAGATGTGGGCTACACTGGGTTCATATCACACTGTAATATTAGTCATAAACAATGCATGTTATTCTCGCCAGAGTTGGCTCATTGATTGTCTTGGCTTCAGTTTCCCCCAGAAGCAGAAATTCAATCAATGATTTGTGTTTGGCTAGTTGCTAGGAGGTCAAAAAGTACTGGTGTAGGAAGGAGGGATTGACAGAAATAGGGGTAGAAAGACAGAAAAAGAGTGAATTATTAAACTACCCTCCACAGTGGAGTAGTGTATGTTCACAGACAATTCTAGAAAGTAGCTGAAAACACAAGCCTTAGAGTGATCTCATCGGGGTGAAGGGGACAGAGAAGTTACATTCCTGTGCTCAGCAGTCAGTGGGTAGGGACTTTCTTTCCCAGCTCGAGGGCACCTCTTTCCTTTACAGATGCATGAACAGGCTCTAGTGGTCTGGGTGGGTCCACATGAAAGTCACAGGTGGGTCAGAGGAAATTTGGGACAAACATGTTGGACATAAAGTTTTTGGTAACTGAAAAGGAATAAGTGTTCATTATATCTTGCATGAGAAGTACAAGTAAAAGCTTTTGTAAATATAATTTAGAAGTTATCTGCTATGTCTTCAATATTTTTCTTAATTTATTACTGTCAGAAATGAACATAATTTTTTATGATTAAAAATTAAAGCGAGGCTGAGTGTAGTGGCTCACACCTGTAATCCCTGCACTTGGGAGGCTGAGGCAGGAAGATCATTGAGTTCGAGGCCAGCCAGGGCTACAAAGTGAGTTCAAGGCCAGTCTGAACTGCATAGTGAAACCCTGTGTCAAAAAGTCAATAAATAAATAAGTAAATAAGTAAGTGTCTTGGTTACTTTTCTCTCCTTGCTGAGACAAAATACCCAACGCCCAAAATGAAGGAAGGAAAGGTTTATTTAGCTTACAGTTTGTGGAGGTTTCAGTCCATACTTGGTTGGCCCTGAGGCAGAAGGCAGCAAGCAACCAGAGCAAAGGGGGGAATGGCAGCCGAATAGCAAACAGCCAGAGCAAACCGGAGGAATGGCGGCAAGCAGCTTCTTTCCCTGCCTTACCTTGTAAACAGACTACCCCCACCTAAGGGGCGTGTAGCTCTCACATAATCTCCATGCCCTCCTCTTCCACAGGCTCAGTATGTACACAAAGTAAGTATCCTGGCTTCCTGCTGAGTCACTTAGCCAAACCTCTAGACTCCCCAAGTTGACACAATGTATCAACCATAACAGTAAGTAAGTAAGTGAGTAAGTTTGGGGGTTGAGACTATATCTTGGTGATAGTTTCCCTAGCATCTAAGAGTCTGGGTTTGATTCTAAACACTGAGAAAAAATGAATTCTGGTCTATATCAAGCTTTAAATATTTTGAATCCCAAATCTCTCCTCCAAAGTATTTGTTATTTCTGCAATGTTCATGTTCATTTAGTTCCATCTTTATGTAGTTAGCAGATGATATATTCAGCATAAAGTGACTCACTATAGAATGACAAGCTAACAGAGTTTAGTTAACTCAGTCACAATGTAACACAATTTAGATGAGGTGTATCCAGGAGCCAAGGAGGGATCTGACCATTGCGGCAGGTGAAGGACAGCCCCAGGTTCTTCGACACAGATTCTTCACCTCTCCCGGAGAAGTGGCTTTATTGGTTGGGCTCTGTGACCACGTTTCTAAAATATGGCAGAGGCAGTGTTGTGTCACTTTGCAATCCCTGACCTCACCGCACTGTGCAGTGTTGCTTTTGCTTGTGGAGCACTGCAGCACGGGGCCACACACTGCAGGGGGGGATCTGCATGCCTGGCTTTCCAAGCTGTTGTTTTACTTTCAATTTTGCCACAGTAAAACTGTACTCAACTTAGTCCTCTTAAAAAAAGCAGTTTAACTGGTTTCCAGTGACCATGTGGAACTTGTCTCAGTACCCTGAATAGAGAAGTGACACAGAGAGATGAATTGTTTGGAACACATTGACAGAGGCAATCATGATGCCACTACCATTTTATTTATTTATTTATTTATTTATTTTTTGTACCAGGAATTGAACTCACAACCTTGCAATTGCCAGGCAGGCGCTGTGCCACTGAGTTATATCCCTGACAACATTACCATTTATTGAGAATATACTATATACCAGATTCATGTCTAAGTATTCTATTTTTTTTAGAGGGAGGATTTTTTTTATTGGGGATTGAATCTACAGCCTTGTGTATTCTAAACTCAGCTACACCTTCAGCTTCTCCTTTAGTTTTCAAAACAATCCTATACCCCATAAGGTAGGAATTATTTCAATCCCAGTTTAAAAATTAAAACAGGGCTGGATTGCATGGCTGGTATTCTAGCACTGTGAGAGGCCGGAGGATTGCAAGTTTGAGACAGCCCAAGCAACTTAGTGAGATCCAGTTTCAAAACAGCAAACAAAAACTATGACTGGAATGTGGCTCAGGGCGAAGGCCCTGGGTTCATTCACTAGTGCCACAAGAAGAATACAGCAGGCAGGTTCAGAGTTTGTCACTGACTTACAAAAGCAGCATAGTTTGTAAATGTCTGAGCTGGGACTTGAGCTGGGTTCTGAGAGGAGCCATTTTCAACTCTCTTGAGACACGCGGGTAAGTAGGCCCATGTAGTGCTGGCGATGCTGCGTTACACCAGGCCTGTTGTGAAACCAGGGCTTCTAATGGAACACAAAGAAATAGGATAATTGTTCTGCTTATTTTGTGGGATGCAATTTTTAAAAATGCTATCCTTAGGATTTCCCCAAGTTTCAGTCTTAGATTTCCTTGCTCCCAAGTGGCATTTACACTAATGGGTTGGAAAGAAAAATCACGCCAGGAAAGTACTCAGGGTTCAAATGCACAGCTCCTCTGTCCTCCCTCTCTCATTCTGTCTTTGCGTTTTGAGCCCCAGTGGCACCCTCTTGCCCTCAGACCCCCAGGACACACTGGTGGCAGCTGCCGAGGAATACACAAGATGCAGCAGACATGGCAGCAGCTAGAGTGGCTCTGCTCTATTGAAATTGCTTTTCAACCTCATCGTGTGCTCTTCGTTAGTTAAAGGATGAGCTAAATGTACACTAAGTTTGTGCCAGAATGAAGAAAAGTTAGAAAAATTCCAAGGTGTGGAAGACCTCCCTCCTTATTTGAGTTTCATTCGTCATTTCACCTCTCAACTCTTACAAATGTTCTCATCTGAAGATCTGGATTTAAGAGTAAGGGGTGCCTGCACGGCACTCCCTCAGGCACATGTACTTAATTGTCCCTGTGGAATTCACCTTTAGTAAGCTTTCCTAGAAAGATAATTATCTTATCTATAGATTTCCATCTTCTATATCTCTTCAGTTGGGGTTGTGTTCAAACCAGAGACATTCCTGTTTAATCAGTCCAGGGTTCAACCCAGCCATCTGGATTTCAAAATTTCCAGGTGAGTCTACTGCACAACCACTATTGAAAATGACTGATTTTATTTCATTTCATTTTATTTTATTTTAGAGAAAAAGACTTTTTTTTATTTTAAAAATTAAAAACTGACAAAACAACAATGAAGACAAAATCAAAACAACACAAAAACAACAAAAATGATACATGACCTCAAAACAAAATGATAGGAATTTATGATGGTTGCTACATTACATACTGTTATCATCAACGAAATTGCTCAGTCCACCAGAAGTAAGAATGTAAGATTGATCAAACAATCAAAGACAGTAACAAGTAATAAAAAAAAAACATTAGAAATGATTCAGAGCTTTACCATACAAGATGGCAGGAGTTCAACAATAGTTCTTGTACTGCATATTGTTGTTTTCAGATCAGTCATTCTGCTTACCAAATTCAAGTGTGCAAAATCGGTCAAGAAAAAGGAAAATTTTAAGCATTGACCGTTCCTGTCAATAAACCACGGGCATCAGCACCACACCTACCCCAGCTCTCCTTATGTATACATATAAATTTTGTTTTTCATTAAAAAAAACCAAAATAACAAAAACAAACACATAAACAAAACAGCATAGAGAGCAATTAAAATGATACAGAATTTCAAAACCTGGTGATAGGATATTAACAGGGGTTGTTATAGTACATAATGTCATCTTCAAAATGGTTGCACGTGTCACCAGATATAGGCATGCAAGATTGGTCAATTACACATTAACAGTTCCTTTTAATAAACCAACAGATAAAATGACTGATTTCAAAAAGGGATCCTAGAGGTGATCACAGCGCTCTGGCGATAAGGGAGCTCACAGTCGGCTCCTTTCTGACACACTCATGTTTACCGGCATTGCGTGCAGCTTTCGCATTTAACCTTAAGATTCATTCTATGTAGCATGGATGGCCACTTCCTTGGACTATTTTATGTATTCAGGTTTCATATAAAATTTTAATTGCTAAAAAGCATTCTTCTGTTACAGAATCTTGACGATTATTTCTAGTCCACCTTCCTCTATGGATGAGGGTAGTAAGATCCTATCAGGTGAAACCATTTACTGAGTTCTGCTTGCAAAAATGTAACTGACCTGGGAGGTGGCCTTGTGCTCCCGGTCTTCCCCTCTGGTCTTCCAGTCTCTTCTGTGTGGTCTGTTGCACTGTTGAATAAATGTGAATGCTCATCAGACTCACCATGGATCTTGTTAGAATGCAGATTCTGATTCTGGAGACCTGGCTTCGTCAATGTCAAAATAAAATACTCCTTTAACTGTAGTCATGACTTCAGCATTTAGTTAGGTGCTGTGTAGTTTTAACTCTCCCAGGACCCATACTTACTCATCTCTTCCCTTCTCCAGCTGAAGTGCTGTCATTGGGAATGTGTCCCCTCTTCTGCCCACTGACCCCCAGCACTCATTGAAGACCTCCCAGGTTCATATTCCAGTCTCATTCATTTTTTTCATTGCAAAACTCCCACAAATCAACCAGTAGTTATCTGTTTCTGGACACTGTTCCAGGTGTACTGGCCTCTTTACAACAGGACCATAAACTCCTTGAAGTAGGAGCTGTATTCTGACTTTTAATAATTGTGAATGTATGTAAATGGTTAACATGAATGCACAGGCCAGGAAAATCTGCTTATATCATTTTGATTGACACATGGTAACAGAGAATTGCTGACATTTCCTTCATGGATATATCCTAAAATAAACACTACTGTCACCATTATACTTTTCATCAGCATTGCTTTCTTCTTCTGCTTTTTCTTTCCCCAGGTCTGCTGGGTCTTTGCACAAGGACCATTTTCTGTAGCATTTCTGAAACACCGTTTGCTTCACACAGTCAGGGTCGGTTCTAGCCAGTTGTTGCTTAGCAATAATAATGACACGTTGTGAATCATCTGATGGGCTTTGAACACCCCGAGCAGAGGCGAGCCGAGGGCAGCTGGGTGGTTAATTGTGGCCTCCATCCATCACCAGGAGGCCGATGCCCAAGAGGGAAGAAAAGTGCTGAAACTGCTGCAAATGTATTTTAAATTGCACTTGTCATACGGATCCTACGTTTAAAAATTAAGTAAAATCCTTTACCCACTGACTATTTTCATGTGCTTCGAACAAGATGTAAGGAGAAACTTGCTCTGAAGTAACACATTCTCCCCCACGCCCAAGAGGTTATGGGATGGTGCATTTGGCCTCAGCATTCTGAAACTCTCTGCGGATGGTGGATGGTGGTGGCTGTGCCCTGATGGAAGAATGGTCATCTGAGGAGTGGCCACGTGTAAAATGTCGTTTGAAAACACGGCCCTTTGCTAGTGATTGGCATTTATGTTTGTTGCCCCTTTTTATATGACTCAGAATGAGCTGATTATGTTCCTACACCTGGAGCTTTTCATGTCAAGTCTAAGTGGACAGTGGATCACAAGTGCCAAGTTATAAAATGCTAGAAATAAGAATTTCAACTGGAAAGGTTGCTACTGTATTCTAACCATGACAGAGATGGACTCATGCTGCAGACGACCTCACTGTCTCTCTTTCTCCTCAAGCCCCACTGCTTTGGGGCCTGTTGCAGTTAGCGAAGTGCTGCTAGAATGTGCACAGAATGTTGTCCTTGCCGATGACTCTTTCTACTGTCATTTTGACAATATTGTTTCTACTTCTTAGAACATCAGCCCCGCAAGTGTTCTTGGCGCAGGATGAGTTAAGTCCAGGAATCAGAAAGATAACGCAAATACAGAAGTGCCAGCGATAGAGGAAGAGATTGGGGGTGGGAGATAGGTTTTCCACTAGCCCATCACCCCCAGATCAAACACGCCGACCGAGGAAGAGTTCATGCTTCAGGGCGGTCAGGAGTTTCTCAGGAACAAGCTCTAAGGATTTGCTCCCAAGCCCACAGGGCTCCTAAGCTTTGAACATGAGATATGAATTTGAGGTTTGTCTTCAACTGTGAGCCCTGCTAGGCTTCACAATGGCTTTTACTGTTGCTGCTGTGCCCAGACCTGCTGCTGTTGTCGCTGGAGCCTTTTTCTGAAACACAGGCCCCAGAATGCTGCAGCATCAGGGCCTCAGAATATTAGAAAATCAAAGCAGAGTCAGGAATTTCTGAGAGGACCCCAAGGGAAAGAAGGAAAAACGCCAAACAGGAGAAGAGCGATTGTGCTTGAAACATTTCTTTTCAGAAAAACACCATTCTCTCCATCCCCACCACAGCCAGACTTCCTGTTTTAAAAGAGCACTTTTTGATGTTATTCCCTTGCTTAAAAAGCTCATGTTCCTCGATGTCCGTTGGTAATATGTGAGCAGTGATTTGGGCTTTCTAGATGTGCCCCAGCTAATTTTTCTCTTCAACTCAAAATATAGCCCACCCTACGTTCATTACTTTAAGCTTGTTGTCCTACTATTATGTAGTTCCTTCAGAGTTCCATGGCAGTCACCTTGTTGACAGGGATCTTTTTTTCCCACTTTTGTAACATACATAGGCTCAATCTCTGCATTCCTTTTTTCCTCTAAGGAGAAATCACTTCTACCTCCCTTTCTCTCTTGACCAAAGATTAACCGACCCTTTCCTTTTGCTTATCTTGACACCTCCAGGCTGCCCAGGAGTCAGAGCTGAAATTTAAATTGTCCCCTATCAGGCAGGTAATGTGCCGGAGGTGCTTCCTGACCATCCTGTTGCCTCCAAGCCAGATTTTCCCTGGCCCAGAACTGATCTCTCTCTTGCACCTGGGATTGTATCTTGATTTCTTCCTGAGGACCCTACTAAAGCCTTTGGTGGCCGAGAATCACCATGTTCTTCCTCTGTGTGAACAGTCGCTTGGATTTACGCAAGTGCTCTGCACCCCTCCCTGCATTTAGCCTGGTGAGCTTGTTTGCGCCTTGTAATCACCAGGACTGGCCCAAGCCAGCCAAAGCTAGAAACCAGGCTCTGCATTTCCCAATTTGCCTTTTACTGTACCTGTATTCTGATCCTAGATAAGTGTCTTTTCAGGTTGCATGACTCTTCCTAGCCTCTGAAGTTTCACTTTTGCAGCATATTAAGATAATATATGTTTTTGCAGGCTTGAGCAGAAGTCAAAGCTATTGTTTCCTTATGAAAGTTTTAAATTTCTAAGGTGTATAGATAGATGATTTCAAAACATTTTGTGTGTCTATGTCTTGGTGCACGTCTTCCACAAGAATTCCTAAGGTGAGAAGTTCTTATCATCTTTGTAAGATTCAAAATCTTTGGCGATAAAGGAACTGTGTAAAATCTGGGAAAATCTGCAGTCTGTTGTTATTAATGCTGGGAAATTTGAGAGGAGAAACAATTGTTAGTTATACTTAAGATTTAAATATAGGTGAGAGAATCAATAGTTTATTCACATAAATCCACATAAATTTGATGTCTGTCTAAATGACATGTGTCTGAATGCATTGTGTGTTTCATGTTTTAAAGAGAGCTACACTATGTGCCTGCAAGATTATTTCCATTTGTTTCTATTTGCTTTGTAATTATAACAAAGATGCCTTTTTTTAGAAAATGTAATTAAATATTAGAAAAACAGACCAAAAATTACCTATAATCCTGTCACTGAATAAGAGTTATGAACATTTTTGTCTTTCTTATTTTCCTTTTCTCATCACTATATATACACACAACTTTCTTTCATTTATACAACTATTTTAAAACTAAAATTAGATTCTTCTTCACATACTTTTTTGTAACCAGCTTTTTTTATTTGATCAAAATCTATGAACAGATTTTCAAACCAATGAATGTATATATCCATATCATTCACTGAAATGGGCAGGTGGAGTTCCTCATATTGAACATGCCTAGTCTCCTATGGATATTCTTGGGGTTCTTTTTCTTTCTTTTTAAAAATGCCACCTCATATCCCCTAGTTTATATCTTTGAGATCTTTAGTATAAATAGGTAGAAGTAGATGACAAACACCAAGCATATACTAACAAAACGCCTCTCAGAAAAATTTGTCCCTTTATCTTCCTTCCAGTAGCAAATTGCACTGCTCTTTCCTTTATACCTTATTGCAATTCTTTTGGTTGATGGAGTTTTTAAAATCTTTGTCAAGCTGACAGCCACAAAATATTGCATATTCTTTTATTTTGCTTATTTATTCATCTATGTAGCAGGTTATTTACTGAATGCCTGCTGTGTCACAGGAACCATCAAGGGTGAGGAGTCCAGAGTAAGGCAAGATTTTAAAAAAGAATCCCTTTCTAGTGCAAGGCAAGATCCCTCCACTTTTAACTAGTGGGGGAGCTAATATACAGGCATAGAGAATAATTCTAGCCTGTGCTAGCCTGAGAGCTTGGGCAGCCTGTGAATGGATCTGCTTTGGAAATGTGGCCATGAAAGATAAATCGAAAGAGACAGCATTTCTGCTGAGGCTAAATGGCTAGAAGGAGCCTGTTCAGAAGAGCGCTGCAGAGAAAGCAAAACAGTTAGCACGAAAGTGCGAAGGTGAATCTTCAGGTAGCAGCATTATTCACAAAAAGTGTATGATGGAGATAAACTGCCAATAGATGAATAGTACCAATGTGGCATATGCGTACTGCAGAATGTTACTCAGCCTTTAAAAGGAAGGAAGAACTGATTCATGGAGCACCATGGATGAACTTTGAAAATATTGGGTCAAATGAAAGAAGCCGGTGGCAAAATGTTACAGATTGCATTGTTCCAATTGTATGGATTATCCAGAAGACATAAATCTGTAAACCTGGGAAGCAGACTGCCGGCTGTTAGGGGTGGGGAGTGGAGAACCACTCCATAAGTGGCATGCAATTTCCTTGGTGAGTGAGGAACATGTTTTAGGACTCCATTGGGGGACTGTTCAAGGACCCAGTCAGTGTATTAATGCCACAGAACTGTGCGCTTGAAAATGGTTGTGTGTTATGTGGATATTACCTCGATTAACAGATGTGTGAAGGTGAACGTGAATCTGCTCTGTTTAAAAATAGAAGTCTGAGTGGGTACCCGTGAGAGAAGTGAGGAGGTAGCTGAGAAACTTCTGTGCCAGCCCAAGTACAAAAGTTTTCGCTTTCAAGTCCTTGAGAGGCAGCATGTGTTCGCCTTTAACTCTTTGCAGTGTGTTCTTGGAAAGAGGACTTCTACTCTTCTCTTGGTGGAAGACCAGCCTTCAGCACTGCTGGAAGGCCAGGGTGGGCGCCCATGTCCTGGGGTAGAAGAGTTTGCTGCCCTCTGCTGGCAGCTATGACGTCGGCATTACAGGGGGAAGAAGTGGGCAGTTGAGAAGGATGGGGGCTCCCAGGCTGCGGATCACTTCCGGCAGGCTGCATCGCTGCTGTGTACAGGACGAGCGCTCCTCTCACTTTTCGTCATCTTCTGGGTTTTCTTGGTTTGGTTGGCTTTTGTTGTGGATTTTCCCTGTCCTGCCTCTCCCCTCCCTAATCTCTTCCACTCCTCTCCCTCTCGTTTTGTGAGAAAAGAGTGTACATTTCGCAAGAACGCAGACTCACTAAATATTCCATGGTTACTGTCGTGCACACCTGGCCTGTTTCCTTAATAAATTTCTCCAAATTTTGGCCGACTTCTTCTTACCCACCTGGCAGCAGACAGCTGCTTCTTTCTCCCTTGCTGTACCCGAGGTGAACGAACTGTTGGTCTGTTTCCACTTTGTCAAGTTTGAATTTGATGGCCTAGCATTCTCAGTTCCCACAAAGCTGTAACTGTGTAGATTATCTGCTTTTTCTTATTAGGTTGGGAGTGATGTTTACTTACGGCTTTCTACATTCTAATGGAATGATAGATTTTTAGTTTGGATTTTTAAAAAGTTATGTTAATGTTTTAACTGATCCAAAATATGTATGTTTTTATGGGGTACTCTGTTATGCTTTGGTACATGTAAGCACTGTGTAAATTTTGAACCCAATTAAAAATAACTATCTCATTCTATAGCTATCATTTCTTCATGGTAAAACCATGCAAAACCTTTTTGAGGTATGCAGCACAAAATTATCTACTGTTACCTTATTCTGCCGTGTGTACCAGTACTCTATATAAAAACTTTAAAACCCTTCTTTCTAGTTTTCTGAGATGTACAGCTACTTGTTGTTCTCCATAGCGCCCCTCACTGTTCAGTAGCACCCAGAATTCCCTGCTCCATTGGATAGCTTTTCTCGCCTCCCTCTGCCTTCTATTCGCCCCCTGTCTCTGTAGCCACCCCTTGACTCACTGCTGTAGGGTCCCCTTTGAGCCGCACTTTGAATTTGTGCATAATCTAATCAATCCATTTGCCTCCTTCGTTGTTTCTGTATAGGATGATATTTTGAGGAAGGAAAAAGAAATCTCACCAAATATGTATTCATATATGTATATTTTTAAATGTTTCAAAATTTCTCTTTTAATTTCTAGATTTTACTGTAGGGTAAAATTTAAAGTATATAATCTAATTTTGTAGTTATTTAACTTGAGTTATGTATAAATTTAGATGTAATTTACATATAGATAAACCAAAATTTAAAAAGGTCTAATTGCTCATCTGATAATGGAAGCGCATGACATGTTGGATTTGAGAAGGCAGTCTGATTTTAGTGTTACACTTTAAATCACTCTTTTGCCTTTATATTTTACTGTGATGATGGTGGTAGTAATGTGAGTTATCCTGAATTTTTAAAGTACACATTTTATATGAAACACTCATTTTATATCATTATTACAAATATTGTAATTCTCTTTTGTCTATAATTTTGTTGCTGGTAATATTAGCACTATATTAAATACTACTAGCAATCATAAAGTCTTGTTTTGATTTTTTACTGTGAATGTTCTTAGTTTTTCACCATAATTAATTCATGAGGAAATAAAATACCTAGATAAAAACAAAGCTGTTTTAATAAGTTAGCTATTGATTTTGTTTCATTTCTATTTTTATTTATTAAATTATTACCTTTTTATGTGCTGAGGATCAAAACCTAGGCAAGTGCTCTGTCATGAGGTATATCCCCAGCCCTAGGTATTGATTTTAAATACATTTAAACATATTAATATAGCATTATTTGTATTAATTTATGATTATCAATGAATGGGAATAGATCAAATTTAGTTAAAGAGTCTCCCATTTATATGAGTCATTTTTATTAAGCTATTATGCTTATGTTTCATTAGATTTCTTTATAAAAACCATTGACTTTTCTGATGGTCACCTCAGCAGCACATATACTAAAACGTTATTGATAACTCCATCTAATAATCATCAACTTGGAAAATACACTGCTGAATGTGAGGCTTGTTTTTAGGCTTCATTTTCCACTCATATTCACAAGTGAAGTTAATATTTGTGGTATTTTTTGTTTATTAATTTGATAAGCTTAATATTATAATTTTCCCTGTCTTTAAGTAAACTGAGAAGTGATTTGTGCTGTGGGACTAGTTACTATAGAAATTATTCATCAAAAATATTGAAGATCAAGTAAACATTTGAGGAATAACTATTTGTCAACGTTTACAACTCATTAAAAAGGTTATTGTTTTATCTAGGTATTTTAATTCTCCATGAATTAATTATGACAAATTTGTACTTCCTAGAACATCTTATATTATTAAGATGTTCAAATATATTCAAGTACATTTTACATTTTTAAAATCAATAGATAATTTCAGAACCCATAATTATAGTTATATTTCATTTCTTATTTATTTATTACTCTGCCTGATAAGCCTTTCTAGAATATACCTGTTTGAGTACATTTTTAAACACCCTGTGCTGAGGTGTGTTTATCAGTTCTACACTGACACTTTCTAGCAGCTCAGCTTCCTTTTGTGTAAGTTGAAGTCAATAGTATTGACCTCACACAAGTGTCTTGAGGTTTTGGTGTGACAATAAATATAAACAGCTCTTCACAATATCAGTTGCATGGTTAGCACTCAAAAATAGAAAAGATGATCACTGGGTTCTGTTTTTAGACATCTTGATATTTTTCTTCCTCTTTTCTGTAATTTCATAGCTCTTTTTGCAACACCTCAAATTTCATGGTAATTTAAGTTTGTTCAATTTTTTTTTCTGATTATATCTCTGAGCAATGCATTACCTTTGAGGGCTAACAGTAAAAGTGTTACATTATTCATAATTAAAATTTTATTTCCCTTTTGGCTTAAAAATTATTTAGACTAATTGTTCTGAGGGATTTTTAAAATCTTAAGTTTTAATTTACTTGCTATTTTTTTTTTTTTCCAGTATCAGGAATCGAACTCACGACCTTGCGCTTGCCAGGCAGGCGCAGTGCCGCTGAGCTAAATCCCCAGCCTCCTTTACTTGTTATTTGTATCAAGGAATTTAGCTTACTCTATTTACATTACTGGGAATTTACTGAGATTTTATTATATAATGACTCAAAGTCAAGGGAAAGAATTCACAGTTTCGATGTACCAAATTATCACACACACCAGTTTTTGCAAATGATTGTTATGAAATTTAATTCCTCCATAGCTTCAAAGTTAAAAAAAGAATTTAAAATTCTGATGCTTAGAAAAGTAATTAAATGTGGCTGGACTGAAAAAATGGAAAATTGCATTTTTAAAAAAGTTATCTCAGAAGATATTTAAGTATGAACAAAGCTTAGACTTGTAAATGAAATAGCATAAGATATAAAAGGGAAAAAGCAGTAATAATATTTTGTTTCACTGGAATAGTGAAATTTTTGTCTCCTTGTACATAGGTTTATTTTTCTGCTCTGGAAAATTTTCTTCTATCATATCTGTTAATATTTTTCTTCTGCTTGTTCTTTTGTTTTTAGGAACCCAAATTATCCATATGCTTAACTTTCTCTTTCATACCTGCAAACTTCTTTCCCATAGTTTATTTCTTTAAGTTGGGAAATCTACTTGTATTTTTATGTGATTTAAATTTATACATAATCTTTTTCTTTGTCAACTATAAAATAAATTTTAATATTATTCTCTTAAGCCATCACTTCCTTAGGAAACATTTGTTTCTTTTACTTACTTTCTCTCATAGTCTCCCACCATTATTGTTTTTGTCACAGTATTGTGAATATGTCAGTTTCCTGAAATGTTCTTCTATTGGTATTTTAAACACACAGCTTCTTTGGATTAACCCAGTCCTTATTATTATCACCTCCTAGACTTATTAAACATATAACTGAAGGGCATCCTGATCACCATAAATTTTGGGTCAATCCCTACGTTGCTATGAAAAAAACCTTAAATCCAACTGAGGTACAAACTTTTTAGACTACTCCCTCCCACCCCAAAAGTGTCTACTCTAGAAACTTTCGTTTGAACCAATGTCAGATGACCCATTCAGCAATTTCTTCTCAAAAGCATACATTATTGCTTGTACTACTCTGAATGTTCCTGGATAACAAGCTATTCCTTAGTACACCTATGCAATTCTGCTTCTACCTCCTGATTATACTTACTAATGATCACTGGCCAAACCTGTTCATTTGAGCTAATTGTTATTAAAATTATAAAATTTAATTCAATATTATATAAATGGTGAAATATGTTTGAAAACCAAGAAAATATTTCTTTGAAATACATATTTGGAAAGATAATTTGGTAATGAATAATGTCAAAGTAGATGTTGTTTTGCAAGGATATTAAAATTTCAGTATTGTTTAAAGAACTGAAAAGATATTATAGTACTTTTTTTTTGCAAGACAGAAGATAAGGCCTTAGTCACATATCTTAATATTTGTGAGATATATGCTGTTATATGTTCACGTTGAAATACTTAGAATATACAGCTCTCTATTCTGATACCCTGATTTAAGCAATAGATAAGGTTTTTAAATTCACATGCTTCTGCCAATAATAAATATGATTTCTCATTTATGATGGTTTTAGTTTTTTAACCTCTCTTGTGTAGTACTTTATTTGGGTGGGTATACTTTTAAGATTGTGAAGCATTTACTACAATTATGCCACTTTATTCTTTGTCCTTTATTTTTTGAGAGTTGGCAGATTTTAATAAACATCACTTGATATATTTAAAAAAGAAAACTTATGTTCAAAATGATAATACACGTGTGAATATGCTACATACACCACACAAACACACACCCACGCACCCTCACACAGGCTTCTTACAAGTGTTATTTTCCCCAGTTCTGTTTTTGCAAGAAAAATGAAAGATGTGACCCAGATTCCTTGTGGAGAGAAATTTTCAAATTAAACTTATGTGATATGCAAAATAAATGAGCTCCAACTAACTGCAGTGCGGTGGGAGTTCTGCTTTCATGCTGTAAACTCATTTGTCAAAATAATAGATGCTATGTCTACATGAATGACCTATATGGCCTCTCATTAACTTGGTTTGATTAGACAGCTAAACTGTTTAGTCCAATCTGTGGAAGATTCTCAGTAAAACTGTGGAGTAAAAGCTGAGAAGCAAAACCAGGTGGTAAGAATCTAACTTCATATTCAATTAATTTCAAATGCACAAAACCACAGAAGAAACCAGCATTATCTCTAGGTATCTTTGTGCTATAATAACAAGCACTTATCTGTCTATGGGTAAATTGATAGAACATTGGAGGGTGCAATCCATTTAATAACACCGTGTGAAAAGTTGTTCATAAGAGCTGATCATATCTGTTGATTTCCCTGGTTATTTTAGGAACCAACTTAATAAATATTTATTGTTATAAAACAATAGGGATGAAAATCAGTCCTGTATGTATGCTTTCAAATACTTATCTGTTTTAATTATAGGGGCCAATTTGAATTGCATCTTCTCTGAGGCAAATGGCTGTTGAATTCACTGGAGAGGATACTCACATCTTTTACTCTTTAAAAGTGATGACAATGGGTCTGTTTTCAATTTGCCTCCATTGGTTGCCATAGTTGCCTAGGACACAATGGCCCCCAGTTTCTGTGGGCACACTAGCCAGGGCTGAAATGCTCTCTGTCACGATGCAAGGGTGAGTCTGGGAGCAGAGTCTGCCTAAAACTGCATTTGTGAAAGTTTCAGAAAGAAAATGTTGAAGAAATAGAAGCAAAGACCTCCCTTGCCTAAGCAAGGCACAATAATGCAAACATGTCAGATAATCCTGGCAAGCGGCCACAGCAATGAAATCTGTCAGGAGAACAAAGGAAAGGAAGGGGCAGCCAGAAGAGGAAGAGGGGCTTGTAGGAGAGTCAGGAGTGAAGGAGGGAAGATGCCACCGCTTTGATTAAATTTAGATCACTTGAGTTAAACAGAAGTTTAAAGAAATGGTTTAACTAGAGGTGCTTTCATAGTAAAAACTCTGATTTTTCTTTTCCTTTTGTTTAACATTGACTGTAATTTTGAATGCTCTTCTTCCCTTTCTGGCAATGGGGATTGGACTCAGTGCCTTTATACTGAGCTACATCCCCACCACTTTTTATTTTGAAACCGTGTCTCACTAAGTCACTAAGTTGCTCTGGCTGAGTTCAAACCCTGAATCCTTCTGCCTCCAAACTCTCAGTCCTGCCTCAGCCTCCCAAGTGGTGGGCCTGCAGCCAGTGCCTGGCTGTAGTGTTGGGCTCCTTTTCGTCTTCTGTTTCTCAGTGTATTTCAATTAAAAATGAACTTTTACCTGAGGAACTGATAATCCTAAGGATTGTTTCCTTTAAAAGTAAATCAATCCATTTTCTGTAAATTTCCATGCTAACATTTGTTTCACGTGAGAATCTCCACAGCCTCTTTCTTTTTTCGAACTTATTTCTAGTGCTCACCAACCTACTTTCTCTACAGTCTTTATCGCAATTTTTTAAGCAAGTATTTTTTTGACATATGCTCATTTCCTAATTTGGAGTTGTGTGCTTTTTTCTCCTCTTAGCTTTGCTTTCTGGTATGAGTTGCTTAGATAATTTACAAAACTGTTTTGATGTTTTACTGGAGCTAGCAATTCAATGCTCCTATTGCTTGCTACTACTTAAATTCAAGAAATAGCTAGATTAGTGATTACATAAATGTCTAGTTCATGCATTATTATTTACACTGCTTGACTATCACAGTGGAGGAGACATAGCCCTCCTTATCCCATCATAATTTCATGAATGAGGGCCCTGGAACAAAAGACAGATGAATAATGAAAAGAATCAAAATTTAAATTCTGTAAGATGTTAGACCCTTCATGAGGAAATGAAGACCTGAAGACGCAGGTGAGTGTGCTTACTTTTCTCTGATAGGCTTGGTGAAGCGGGCAGTCTCGATGTACGATTGGATGAAAAAGTACAACCTGATGATCATAAATGGGCAGATGGAAGGCTCTTGGCTCAGATTCCTCCGTCCTTGTGTCATCACAGGTAATGATGTTCCTGTTCTGCAGAAATAGGGATGGCACCTTCAAGTGAAAGTCTTACAATCTACTCCAGGGAAAAATCAGAACATCTTTCTTAGATTTTATGATCTCCTTCTGGGGAGAAGAGCAAGGCAAGGTGAGAACAACCTTCCTGTTCCTGCTGTTTCCTTCAAATGCCAAGGTGCTATATTTTGGTAGTGTGTCATGAGTCCCATTACCATAAAACTTTCTTAGTTTCTATAAAAACTCTAAAATATCCATTTTTGTGAAGAATATTTCAGGGTTCTCTAAAAGAAGTTGATTTCACAGAAGCTGAAAATAGAACGGTGGTTGCCAGAGGTGGGGGGCAGGGGGAAGAGAAGGCCATTTCCTCAGTGGGGGGTGACTGCTACTTTAATTACTCTGGTCAGCGGTTGCCACAGGTAGCAATGCATCTCGGAATCCAGAAGAAATGATTTTGAATCTTTTCACCATAAATAAATAGAAAATGTTTGAGGAGATAGTTTAACCTGATTGAGACATTATTCAGTGACTATGTGAGTTACAACAGTGGGGAGCCTCCTGTAAAAAAGTATAATTTTGTTTCTTTGTGAATCAATTTAAGTTAAAAAAAATTAAGAATCCTTGGAAAGAGTGGAAGTGACTTAGAATTTTTAAGTTAAAGGTGCTTGTGTCTGGCCTTGGGCCAGTTTCTTTTTTTATTTTAAAGAGGAAAAAACCCCCAAAATAACAAGAACATAGACAAAGACAAAACAAAGCAAAAACAATAAAATGATACAGAGTTTCAGAACAAAATGATAGGAATTAACAGTGGTTGTTATATTGCACATTGTTATTTTCAACGAAGTTGCTCAGATTACCAGACGTAAGAATGCAAGATTAATCAAACCATTAAAGAGAATTAAAAATAATAAAAAAATTAGAAACGATACAGAGCTTCACCAAAGAAGATGGCTGGAGAGCTAAGTGTAACCTTTGCTTGCTGATTGCTTCAAACATTAACATTCACCGGAGTGACCTGGGTGCCAGCCCCTCATGCTGCACCCAGCACAGGACTCCTGACCCAGGGGGCCCAGCCCACTGCTTTCCAGAGAGGCCCACACTGCCTGCGCTCCCTGTAACTTGCTGAGCAGGACGGAGCCGCCAGGCCTCCCCAGAAAGCTGGGAATCCCCCAGCGCCTGGGGTGCCCTCCCTTCTGCTCTGAGAGCATTCTGCCTAGACACATGGAAAGGGATTTGGGGATGGAGGGAGGGAAACAGGAAGCGGGCAAGGGGAAGGCAAAGTAAAAAGGATCAAGATGAGATACATGAGTCCTGGGATGTAGCTCAGTGGCATAGTGCCTGCCTTGCAAGCACGAGATCACCAGTTAAATTCCCTATACCCACTCCCCCTCCCAAAAATATGTGATATGTGTATGAACCAGTTCCCCACAGCTAACATGCTTATGATGTATCACAAACACACTAATAAGAGATGGGAGAAAATACCATGATTTTTATGGGAAAAACTACAAACTATTAATCACAGGCATAAAAACAGATGTTCACTCTCACTCATTATTAAATAAATGTTAATTAAAACAATGGTGAAAGCAAGAAAATGAAAGAGAGGGTTGAGGCAATTTTCTGACATTTTAGATGTTGCATAGGTTGTTTTGAAGACTACATTATCAAGATGATTATCTTTGTTTCCCATCTTAATATTTATGTTAATGATATTTAAAACTAAATTCACTGTTTTTGAGGTCTATAATGAACCTACTGTTGGCAGTTTTCAAGGGATTTCTCAAGTCTCTCTCAGTATGTACATTACTCTGAAGTAAAAAAAAATGTTATTCACTTGCCAATCAAGTTTGGTATTTATATTAAAACAATAATATCTTGAACAATCACAATTCATTTATAGAATGTAAGGCTAATTTGTACACTAATATAATAATAAATATGCTTGTATAAAGAATATCATTAAATTTGATATTATTATTATTTAATTAAATATTCTTTAATTGTTATAAAATAATATTGCTTAAATGACCTTTAACAATATTTGACATATATTTCTGATGACAAAATGAGAGAATAGGGATAACATAGATGGTTAACTCTTTAACATAATCAAGTAATATATTTAAATATCTGTACTTATCTGAATAATCTAAACATATATCCAACCAAAGTCAGAAGCAAGACAAAAATGTTAACTATCATGTCACTACCATATTTAGCATCTTTATGGAGATGTAACTGCTTTCATGGTGAAATAAGAGGCGCATATTTAAGGCATACAGAGTTCCGTTTGGGTATATACAAATACTTGTGAAACCATTCCTATGAATAAGACAAGGAAGGTCTTACAATTCTTAAAATTTTCCTTGTATCTCTTTGTAATTCTGATCACCTGTCATATCCCACCACTCATCTTAAGTCATCACTGGAAAGAAGAGTACTTGCTATAAAATCCAATTTATATAAAATTTTAGGAAATTCCAACTCATCCAGAGTAAAA
This sequence comes from Chinchilla lanigera, assembly GCF_000276665.1. Classification (NCBI taxonomy): domain Eukaryota; kingdom Metazoa; phylum Chordata; class Mammalia; order Rodentia; family Chinchillidae; genus Chinchilla; species Chinchilla lanigera. Next base: position 36,699,294 of record NW_004955408.1, read on the forward strand.
AAACAAATCTGTTTGTGTCACCATTATTTTTCTCTGCCTTTTCTCTAATTTTCTCTCTATTTTCTGTTGGAAAATAGTAGCCAATATTATTAGATAATGTACATAACAGAAAGTAAGGGGTAAACATATTCTGAGTGAGAAGAAAAGTAATTATTTGCATAGATAATATTAGTTACATAGAACATGCATAATAGTTAAGGGGGAAAACTAAAAGGGTAAGAGAGTTCAGTAAGTTGACAGGTTCTAAAAGTCAATCTATAAAAAATTGGTTTCTTATATAAAAATAATATTTAGAACATCTATCTGAAAGATGGCTTATTTTTAATTGCAAGCAGAAATTTAAAACACTTGGATGTAAATTTAACACAAATCGTGAGGGTCCTATATAGAATGTTGCTTTAAACTTTATCAAAATCTCAGTTTAGTCTAAACCTATATATGTATCCAACCCCAGTGTAAACGTCGAGTTTTGTCCAGAGCCCCAAACAATGCTAAATCCATGAAAAATAAATGCACAAAAAAAGAGCTAGAAAAATTTTCAGAAAAATAGTTGGAGACTAACACTAAGAGATGTTAAAATATAATAATGATAGGGCTGGGGATTTAGCTCAGTGGCAAAAGCGCCTGCCTGGCAAGCGTAAGGTCGTGAGTTCGGTTCCTGGTACTGGAGAAAAACAAAACAAACAAACAAAAATATATATATATATAATAATTATAATAATAATAATACATGTGACATTATGGAAGAAATAAAGGGCTTAAGAAATAGAATATAAAGTATATTAACTGGAATACGTTATCACAAATGAACTCTGAAATCGTAGGGGTTTAACTCAAGGTAGATTTCTTTCTGATTCATGTTTCAAGTGCTTCTAGGGGCAGATGGTATGAAGCGCCGTACTTAGGGACCCAGTCACAGGTCGCCTTCCACCTGTTCTAACAGCATCAACCTCAGCATAGAGCTTTCTTCAGCCTTTCCACAGGTAAGAAAATTTGGAGTATCACAGAAAAGTATTTCTTTTCTGTCAACCTATAAATACAGAGCTTGCATCAAAAATGGCCTTGGTGAACTCTAGGGAGTGGGAACAAGTCTGTGCATTCAAAATATGCCTTGGGCTGACACTAGGAGGTCAGAAACAGGGCGGGTAATACAG
>NW_004955408.1:36700547-36730639 GCF_000276665.1 Chinchilla lanigera
AAAAAAAAAAAAAAAGGAACTAGTTCTAAAGAAGTACAGGGATATAGCTTATAATATAGGGGCCACTGCAGAGCTACTGGGATAAAAGGTATTTCTCAAGGCACTGGCTTTAAGCTGCTCAGTGCTGGGAAGGAGGAAGAAAGTCCAGCCACACTGCCCCTCCTTCCTATGCCACACTGAGTTCTCAGCAGACAGAAAGGTGTGCAAACAAGAGAAGAGACCAGTCTCAATCTTGGATAGCAAAGCAGGGCAACGAACTAATAAATGAAAAATATGAGTAACCCAAAAGAACATGGTGAGTTTTGAACTAGTAAGTTGGGGGTAAAATGTCAATTGGAAACTCACTCATTATTAGTTGCAAATAAAGAGGAAGATGTCAATTTTTCCCGTCAAAAATGCAAAATTTGATGATATCATGAACTAGTGAGCATTATGGAAAATGAACATACTTCATTTTCAGGAAGAATTGGTTGAACTTTTTAAAAATTTTATAAAAATATATGTTCATATATATTTATATATAATATAAAAAATAAAAATGAAAATAAATATAAATTTATATACATAAAATATAAAAATGTATGTGCATATATACTTATACACATACATAATTAATTTGTCCCTACAGTATGTCCTTTCACCCTTGTACTTAGAATTCCAAGTATCTGACGTGATTTTTAAATAAGTGACTCTTTAAGTGTGTGTTTGTGAAAGAGAAGATTTCACTTTTACTTCTATTGTTTAGTTTTTTCATATAATCATATATGCATACTAGATTTTTTAATATAAATGAAGTTCATGTGGTAATTCTTTCATTTGTGTATCTTTAAATATTTAACAAAACAATTGGAAATTACATATTTATATAAAATAACACGTAAAACATTTTCACCAGCATCATTTTTACACATTAAATGTGAAAAGGAAGAAAGGAAAATGTGAATTTAGAGAGCAAGTCACTTTTAACTATGGAATAACCTCTGATACACCATTAAAATCCTGACTCTCATTTCTTCCTGGATATTATCTTCATTGTAATAAGAACTTCTCTAGTCTACAACCTTCTTCAATCAAATTTACTTTGATGTAAATGCAGGAGTCTGACAAAATAAATGTTGCAGGCCATAAACCCTGTGAATAGGGGAAGTGGGGTTCACATAAAACCAAGGAGCACCTTTATGTTGATTGGGTGTTAGGCTTCTTTGCCTGTAAAGTGCGCATGTAATATTCTTGACCCTGGAGGATTAATATGTACTGTCAGGTGTGGTAGAGACATAAATTGAGGACCTTCTACATTGTGATGTTCAGTTCCCACTAAGGAGGTTATACTTCATTCATCTTATACTTCATTCTTTATTGTATAGTAAGAAAGAGAGAGCAGGTATTTACTAAGAAACCACTGAATACAATAACCATGGATATCTTAGACTTCTAAGTTGTGGCGGCTCAGAGGAAAAGTTCTCTGGCAACAAGTTGTTCATTCACAAATCACCTCCCCACCAATAAAAAAAATCTAGGCATAGATCCAGGGAATAATGACATTCTATAAGTATTCAGATAGCATTTATTTTATTTACCTTCTTAACCTTCTGCTCTTTCATTCCAGTTTTAATTCCAATGGAAGCAGTACAAAGGCAAAATAAATTAGCTTTTTAGAAAAATTCTGCATATGTACATACTTTTCTATTATTTACCCATGGTAAGAGTTAGTAAGAAAGAGATAATGGCCCTGATCACCTCTTCACTGCACTTGTCGCATCGTGTTTGACTTTCTCTTTTGCATGACCTTTATTTTTAATAGGTTGGGAAAATAAGGCAATCCGGTCTACTTTAACATCCCTGCCATTTTATGGGCAAATGATAAGTGATATTTTGGGTGACTGCTGAGGTAATTACAAATATGGTGATAATATATGCAAATCTTATGTGAAGGAAATTATAGGTCACTGCTGTTTATATCAAGCCATTTCTGTGGTGATAAAAGAAATTGCTGCTAATTACCAGATTATTACCATCCTTAATTTTGATAATTCTAGGCTATCAAAACAGTGTTTTGAAACACAAATCATATTATTTTTTTCCCAATAAGATGACAGCAGGAGGTTTGTCCATCATAATCCCTGCAAATGAGAGCGGGAGGCGGGGAGACCGACAAGTTATAGCCACTGTGGAGTAAACAAGGATTATTCATGAATCTTGGGAAGATCAACAGTTTCCTTTTCACTGGCCAGCATACATATTTCATTCCCAGAAAGCTTCATTTCTGAATTCTTCTGCATAAATATTGCTGTTCTTCTAGGCTTCCCTGTCCCCTGGGGAGAAGTGAAATCAAAAGCCATTGAGAGTAAGTCATGACATGCTGAAAACATAACAGATTCTCGAAGCCTCTGACACTGACGTCCTCGCAATCATTTCCTCCCTAATGTTCGGCAACAACACTGACACTACCCCGGCAAGTGGGTCAGCCTCCAGTTAGCCCCCAGTCAGCCTCCAGTCAGTCTCCAGTCAGCTTTTAATAACACAGACTTGACTGCTTTTTAGGACCTCTAAGTCTTATAGGTCCATCCTGTGGTGCCACCATTTGTTTATAAAAATGAAACTCTTTGTTCACCATTTTAAGGAAAAATAAATTGCATGTGACACCTGGCAGCCTTGTGTGTGGTGTGTAAAGTAATTGCATTTGTGGCATTTAAGTTCATGTCTTTTCTTGCTGGAATACTGTTATTGAAATAATTTTTGGTGTTCATGAAATTGTCACTTATTTAAGACTCAGTCAAAGGTTCATTTGCTGTGTTTCTGTCTGTGTCACAAAACAAAATTGTACAAAATTCTTCTGCAGAATAATACGTGAGCAAATCCAACCACCTCATAACAGGCAACTGCATTTGCAATGTCACTCATCAAAAAGACATTTTAGTGCTTACAGCGCTGCATTGGTGTATAATATTAATTTTTCAAGCTGGAAAACTTTCTGTAATCCATAAAGACAACCTGGCTGGCCTATAAAATAAACTTGCTTTTAAAGCTCATCATTATTTATGCCTTGTGACATGGAGACTAACGTTGTTCAGGGAAGACTTAACTTCTGTATTGATAATCAAAATGTGGTACGGGCCTCTGTCTTTAGCTTCCAAAACTAGAGAGATGAATTTAAAGTGTCAAAATTGAATTTTCACTGGCCTGCCTCTGTTTTTTTTTTCTTTTTACTCAGTTTCACTTAGTTTGTTTTTGAATTTTATATATTTCTTATTTTATGGGAACCTACCACACACCTACTAACACTTCAGCTAGAATGTCCACTGACAGAAATATTGGATTCAAATCCTTTTAGATAAAAGTCCTTTTTGGTGAACTGGGTCTTTGAAAATTTTCCTATTGAAAGCATTAGTAAGAGTGTTGTCCCTTTTCAACATTTATCACTGGTTAAAGTTTTCAATAGTCCTTTCTCCCCAGACATCACCGGAAGTTGATTGACTTTTAAAATTTCCATTCTTTCAAATACATTTGAAATATAAATACTAAATGAATTAAAATGCTTCAAGTTGCAGAGAGTACACAGTATTCTATGATAGGCCCACTGCCTTTTCTCTAGTTTGAAATCCCATTTATTTATTTGAAAAGAAATTTAACCTGAGGCATTTGCACTTGTTTTCCTGTAAGGTCTGTGTAAGTAATAACATGATGTTTACAAAGCCTCTCATGTGGGCTGGGGATATAGCTCAGCAGCGCAGCACCTGTCTGGCAAGTGTGAGGTCATGAGTTTGATTCCCAGCACCAAAAAAAAAAAAGCCGCTTATTGTTTTTGTTCAATCCTGAGTTTTCAGAGAAAAGCATTTTGAGTCAGATGAGTCTTGTGCTTTTGTGTGCTTCTATGTGTGTGCTTCTGTGTGTGTGTGCAGGTATATTTCTGCGGATTGAACCCAGGGCCTTGTGTACGACAGGCCAGTACAGAAGGGCTCTTGCACTGAGTTATATCCAGTCCCCACTCTTTTCCTATTTTTGATGACTGCCGATTACAGTATATGGTGAGGATTTCTGAGGAATCACTTGATTGGCAGAAATGAGTTTGTTCGTCCCTTTTCCTTTAGCTACACATGAGTGCACATAAGCACACAGAGCAAATACTATGGAGAAACCAAGTTATCTTTATAGAGGTCTACAGACAAAATTGTCACTTAGTAGCTGAGGCTATATTTTCACTGAAGTTCACTAAATAATCATGCAAAAGATTAGGAAAAGTTTGAGTATAAACACATAATTTAATGCATTTTAATGTAGTTATATTTATTTTAAATTCTTGAAATTTGTATTAGTAGGAATATATCATTCAAGAGTTCTGTCTCCTTAGAAGACTAAATGTATATTTACCTTCAAAGATCAATAGAGGAGATGAATACAGTTAATAAAAAGGAAAAAAAAACTAGAGGAAGTGTTTGTCCAATCTTAGTGAACACAGCTACCCTGTAGCATTCCCTCTAAAATGCAGAGCCCTGAGTTCTGACTAATGGATCTACAGTAGGACCCAGAACACTGGAATTTCCACCTAGCCCCCAAATAATCCTTGTAAAGATGCCTTAAAGACTATACCTTGGAAATAATATTTTAATATGAAATGAATGTTCTAAAGTGAATGCATATATATCCTATTAGGTGTAACGTAAATATACATACATGTGTATATTTGCTAATTTCAGATGTAACGGAATAAATTAGCCCTTTTAGATGCCTAACAGTGCACCTTTGGTCATTGTCCCTAAGCTAGAGTGCATGCTAAGATGAGGAGGTGCACTTATTTTTTAGAGTGGATAAACTGAGAAACAGCACATGCAATAGAGTTCCTCAGTATCTGTTTTGTGAACTTTAGTTTGATTCTGGGGAATGATCATTGTACTTCAAGTACCCTGGTTTTATAAACTGTTGCTCTTTGGCGGCATTGGATTGTACTTTCAGTTTCTTTCTTTACTGTGCCTTCTTATTGAGCTTCATCTCAACCCTTTTAAAAATACTTTTATTTTGATACAAGATCTCACTGAATGGGCCAGGCTGGGCATGAACTTGAGATCCTCCTGCCTCATCCTCTCAGAATGCTGGGGCTCCAGGTGTGCACCGTCATTCTTGGCTTGCACCTAGTAGTCCTTTGAGCTGATGTTTTGAAGGTTGGCTTATTTGCACTGCACAGAGAAAGCTGAGTAGGTGCCATGATCACTGCAGCTGTGGGGATTCATGGCAGCAGTTCTGACACCTCCGCAGCAATGGGTAGTCTAAATACACACTCCCTGACTCCAGGGAGCATCTAACCTGTTTCCTGACAATCCCATAGGCATGTATCTCTGACTTCCGTTAGAACATTTGTAAAGCAGAGCATTTCTTCCCTGAGCGGGCAGTTTCTATTCTGATGTTCTCAGATATGTTCTTATCAGAGACTTAACGGTGAGTTGTACAATGAAATATTTGCCAGACTAATCCTTCCTCTGTGCCTTCTTCATGCAGAAAAAAGAGCAAGCAGGTGAGATTTTAGTTCAGAAATGTCTTGTGTGTCCTTCTGAGGTCCCAGAGAAAATGGTGTCCGACCGTCTGCCCAGTGTGTGAGCAGGTTCTCTGGGACTCTGAAGACCTCAGGAACCTGTGTCAGAGCAGGGGAGTGGAGAAGGGAAGGAGAGAAATTCAAACTGGTTTTGTAGAATGAACTGTGCATTTGAATATGGACTGTGGTTCTATTCTCCCAAGGGATGTCTGCTGTGTTGTTTCTGCATTAGCCAGAGCTGCAACTCGTGCTTCTGTCCTCTAGTTTGTTCCTCAGAATCTGGGCCAGGAGAAGGGTAGGAAGGAACAAAGGGTACCCCAGGGAACTATGTACTTGCAAATCTTATCAGCCTGACAGGAAAAGCAAATCCTAAACGTTATGTTCAATGTTACCCACCAAATCTAAGTCAGATTTAGGGTAAAAAATTCCGCAACTTTGCTCCCCACCTCAGCACTGCCACTACCCAAAGACTCTTGTGACCCTGTCAACTCCTGCGAGAATTCAGTAGGAACTCAACTTCTCATTCTGCAGGCCACCGAACAGAGGTACAGACTGGATATTTCCATGGCTGGAAACGGTTGTACTTTGGACTGCAAAATTGATTTACAGTGAGTTTTAATGCTCCCAGCAAAAGATTTTTGGCATTTTATTTCCCACTGTTTGCCACTCTTTTGTATTGCTGCAGCTATAAATCTTAATGATAGCTCCATTTCCAGTTAGTGTAGACTTTTTACATGCAGTCTTAACCCCTTTTTCCTCAGAAAATTGAGAACATGCAAAAACTAATCTTAAAGTTATTGTAAAGTCAAAACATCAAAGGTAATCATGATACAGCCTGTGTGCTGATGGACAGAACGGTGTTAATAATTAGACTTGTGGAAGGCAGTCTGAAGGAAGAGGAATGCCTGGTCCCTGCGCAAGATCAATATGGCCTTTCTAGTTAACAGAATCTCAGCTATTCTTTCCGGTGTCAGAAAGCACTACTTTCTTTACTAGTTTTTAATTTTTTTATTTAGAGATAATAGTAGTCCCATACAGTCCTAAGAAATAATCCAGAGAGATCTGATGTATGTTTATTTCCCTTGTAAAAGCATCAGATAGTATAGTAAATAGGAGATTGGAAAATGGTTATCTGTGTTGTTTGGCTGGAGACAGACAGTTTATTATGTCATGCATTTCTGTTTCACCTGTTACTTCAGCTTAGAGGTGCAAGCTTCCATGGGAAGTTTTTGTCTTTGCCCGTTGGGGTACAGGGTTTTGTGCTCGCCCTCAGTTGCAAGCCTGGGACCCATTCCACATCTCCTTCCTTTTCTGAGATCCCTGCACAGGGGTAGCAGAGAGAGAGCAGCTCTTCTCTATCTCTCCGACTTTTCTTATGTTTATTTTCTACATGAGGTAAAGGACTTTCAGTTGTAATTTATGGGAAGCATGTGGGAAACCATGTCTACGCCATTTTACAGTAAGTGAAGGTCTTCCTATATTCTGAACAAAGTTCAGCTTTCTAGAAGACCAGATGATCACCTCGATCCTTTCCTTCACCCAATTAACGAGTACTTTTAAGTTTCAAATTCATACCAGGTACAGGGTCTGTTGCTAAAAACATAAAAGGTATAGTCCAGATCTCATGAAATTCAGTCTATTAGAAGATCAAGAAATATTTTTTAAAAAAGCCAGGAATGATTGTGCATGTCTGCAGTCTGGGACTCAGGAGGCAGAGGCAGGAGGATCACTGAGTTTGACACTAGATTGGCTACATAAGTGAGTTAAATGGGACCCATCTAAAGCCCACCCTCCAAGAAGCTAAAGCAACATAAACATTACAGGAACAGAGATAGATATGAGGTATTTTTACTGAGATGTCCAGTCCAAAGTATAAATTTCCAACTTATTTCTTCTATACGCAAGCAGTTCTGGGTTAATCTGATTCAAAGAGAAAACAAGATTAATGAAATGCTTTAGACCTCTCAAGAGAAGACTAAATGGAAAAAATTAAAGTAAAAATAGCTGTATAGTTTTAAGTCAGACGATGATACACAGAAGCTAAAAATGTCCTTTGCTTGCAACATTCCAATATCTTGCAGACCCTTCGGGTGGCTGACAAGGGTGCTGGTGCTGGCTCCCGCTACCTTGTTTGTGAGCCTTTGGATGCAACTTTTCTCTGGCTTTCTTATCTGCTCTCAGACAGCAGATGTGCACACCACTGTTTGCCCCAGGTGACGATCAAACACATACCAAGCGAGTGCATTCTGTGTTTTAGAGCATCCTGAAATTGATCATTTACATGTTCATGTATAACAAGAAGTAGAAATATTATAGTTTTAAAAAATAATCTGGGTTGCCAGTTTTGCTGTTCTTTGAAGATAGCCCTTGTACGACTTCCTCCGACCCCAGCCCAGCTTTGTGGCTTTTCCTTTCCCGGTAAACACCCGTGGCTTCCCGACAGTCGTCTTTGTTTTCAAGAAGCACAGCCCTCTGACCCTCTCCTTGTGGTTATGGTCCTGAGTCTGCCCCGAGTCTGTCGTTCGCACTAACATATATTACGTCTGTCAGTGTATGTTCAGTCTCCCATATCTGTACATTATGCCTTTGGTGTTTCCCTAAATTGGTAGCTAGTCCAGAATACTGTTTAGAAATACATACATAATTTTAGCTCTAGAGTTTCTATTTCCTTTCTTCAAATTCAGAAACAATTATTTCTTTATAATTTAAAGCTACTTTTCTTTAGGGAACACAGCAGATGCCTCTCGAGATTTATTATAGAATGGGGGACTTAGAATTAGGGTCTTCGCGGGCTTCCTGCCTAACATGCCCTCAGTTTGCGAACGCCTCGTAAACAGACATGAGAATAACATAGAACATTGTGGAAGTGTTGCTTTCTTTCTGATTTTCCCATGTTTTGGCGGCTTACATTTTCAAAATCTTCATTTCACCCTTTGGAAAATATGTGAAGTCAAAGTAGGTTTTTGTTTGTTTTAAGCTCTTCACGTTTAACATTTGTACCAATGAAAGGCCCCGAAAGCAGACACAAAGGATAAAAAGGAAGAACGGATGACTACAAGGAGAGACGTGGGAAGGAAAAAGGGCAAAAAGGGAACTCTGCTCCGTAACTTGTCACGGCATGTCACTTAATTTAAAGTGGCGCTCCTTGAGAGTCAGCTTTTGGCACTCAGAGAGGTCTTCCTAGAATTTTCTGTTCTCACAAGGATCACTTCAGATAAGTGTGGATTTCATCAGAATGAATAACTTTGCCTCTGAATGGGCACTTACTGAAAATGAATTTGTTTTGCATGTCTATTCCAAGCAGGTTAACATAGAATACTACTTAGGTGTTTCACAAACCATTTTACAGACAATCTCTATGTTAAGTTAACAAGAGCAGCATTCTATATTTTTCAGTGTTTGTTTAGTCGATGATGAAAACAGTTGAGCTCTTTTCAAAGAAGAATAGGAATCACATTTGCTTTAGCACAACGTGCAAGCTAAAGAAACTGGATCTTTAATACTGTTAATAAAATGATGGCACTGAAATTCTGAGCTGTTCATTCATTACTAACACTTGATTAGACCATAGAGATATGAGCTTTATCATTTATATTTTGGAATGATTCCCACCGTGACCCACATTTATAGGTCTGTTGCAATCACTGCTCTACTGTTATCTTTCCTTAAAAGGCATAGGCTAAACTGCTATAACAAATCCCCTATAACAAAGCACAACGTCTCACACACAATAAATGTTTAGTTCTCACTCAAATCCCAGGCTTGTGTTGGTGGTCATTAGGTGATTTTCTCTGAAGAGTGGTTCAAGATTTGGTTTCTTCCAACTTTTGCTCTGCCTTCTACTGGAGACCGGTTAAATTTGGCAACAAAATGAGAAAGATACATCCACTTTTAAAACCCCTGACAGATGTGTAGCATATCATTTATGCTTGATTTCTGTTGGAATATTCTAAATAACTTGACCCTACCTCGTAATTGCCTAATTATGTAATTGCCTAATCACCTGGGCAGTGTATCCCAGTCACATGCCCTAGACATTTGCTACAATGGATGGAGGAAATGCTGGCCTCTGGTATATTTCTATAATTTTTTCTTTAAAAATAATCATCTATAGCTTTGGAGATTAATCTTTTCAGTGCACACATCTAGTAGAAAGTCACTAATATATTTTAAGTTCAGACTTTCATATATCTCAGAGATCTTGCTTGGGAAATTATCTGACTTTATTGAAACTGTAATCCAATGTTATATCTACATAAAAATAATCATATAGATATTAAGTCAAAGATGTCTGGAAGACACCTACAAAAGTAATAGCCAGGTGAAATGGAACCTCTAGTTTTGGATTTTGAAGAATCTCCATACTGATTTCCATAATGGCTTCACCAGTCAGCACTCCCACCACCAGTGCATAAGCATCTGTTTTTCCCACAGCCTCACCAGCATTTGTTACTAGTGATTTCTTGATAATACCCATTCTTTCTGGAGTGAGATGGAATCTCAGAGTTGTTTTAAGTTGCATTTCAAATGACCCATGATATTGAACATTTTTTCATATATTTATTTGCAATTTGTACCTCTTCATCTGAAAAGTGTCTGTTCATTTCAGATGCCCATTTTTAGATTGAGTTTTTAAATTTAGGCAGGATCTGATTCTTTTAATTCTTTATATATTTTAGATACATTAGTCCTTTAAGAAACAGTTGGTGAAATATTTCCCTGTTCTGTGTGTTGTGTCTACACTGTGTTGGTGGTTTATTTTGCTGTGAAGAAGCTTTTTAATATAATGAGACTCCAGTTGTTTATTATATATCCAGTTGTTTAAATCAATATTTCCTATATAGTCGGGCTTTTGTTCATAACATCTTTGCCTACAGCTATGTCTTGAGTTCGACCTATTTTCTCTTCCAGCAGATTAAGTTTTTCTGTTTTAATATTTAGGTCTTTTCTGTATCTTAATTTTAGTTTAGTGCATGATGATAGGCATGGGTCTAGTTTTAGTCTTTAGCATGGGGAAAGCCCTTTTTTCCTGCACCATTTATTGAACAGGCTATGTTTCTTCCAGTGAAATTGTTTGGCCTCTTTATCAAACATGAGGTAGCTGAGTGTGTTTGGAGTTGTTTCCGCATTTTCTAACCTGTTCCACTGATCCTCAGGTCTGTTTTTTTCCAGTCTCATGCTAGTTTTATCAAAACAGCTTTGCAGTATAATTTCAAGTCAGGGATTGTGATGCCTCCTGCCTTGCTTTTGTTGCCTAGAACTGTTTTGGCTATTCTACATCTCTTCCGGTTCCAAATAAAGTTTAGGAATATTTTCTTTAATTCTGTAAAGTATGCTATTGGTATTTTGATTAGAAATGCATGAAATCTGTAAAACAGTTTTGGAAGTATGGCCATTTTCACTATAGTGGTTCTGCCTATCTGAGAAAAAGGGATGTCGTTCCATTTCTGATATCCTCTTTGTTTCTCTTTTTTCAGAGTGCTATACTCTTTCAATGTATAGATCTTTTACTTCTGTTGTTAGATTGATTCCTTAGTATTTCACTTTTTTATGCTGTTGTGAAAGGTATTGTTTCTCTAATTTCTCTCTCAGTGAGTTTGGGTATGTGCAAGAATGCTATTGATTTTTGAGTGTTGACTTTGTTGTGTCTTGCTATGCTACCAAATCTGGTTATTAAATTTAGCACTCTTTTAGCAGAGTTTTTGGGCTGTTCTGTTTAGAGTATCATGTCATCTGAAAATAATGGTAATTTCACTTCTTCTTTGCCTATCCTTATTCCTTTTATTTTTTCTCTTGTCTAATTGCTCTGGCTAATGTTTCCAGAACAATATTAAGAGTTTTGACAGTGGACATACTTGTCTTGTTCCTGATTTTAGAATGAACGCTTTCAGTTTTTGACCATTTAGTATGCTGTTGGATGTTGCTTTGTCTAACATGGATTTTATCAACTGAAGATAAAGACTGTCTATTCCAATATTCTGTAAGATTTTTATCATGAATGGGTATTGGACACTGTCAAATGCTTTTTGCTGAAAAGATCATGGCACTTTTCTCCTTGTTCTGTTAATATGTTATATTACATTTATTGATTTACATATGTTTTAACCATTCCTGCATCCCTGGAAAGAATGCTGCTTGGCCATGTTGTATATAATATTTTTGATGCTTTACTGTATTTCATTTGCTAGTAACTTATTGAGGATTTTTGTGTCTATGTTCATTAGGGAGATTGGCCTGTACACCTCTGTTTTTGGTTAAATCCTCGTCTGGTTTTTGTATCAGGATTGTTCTTTGCTTCCAGGAATGAGTTTGGGAGTATTGCTTCTCTTTCAACTTCCTTAAGGTGTTTGAAGCATTTTGGCATTAGATCTTCTGTAAATTTTTTCTGGAATTCAGCAGAGAATCTGTCAGAAGCTGGGCTTTTCACTGTTGATAGTTTTTTGTATTTCTTCTTCAATTTCATTGACTGATATTGGATTGTTTAGAAGTTTTATATCTTTTTGACTCAGCTTTGGTAATTCATATGTATCTAGGAACCTGTCCATTTCTTCTGAATTTTCCATCTTATTTAGTACAGGTTTTAAAAAAGAAACTGATGATCTACATTTCTACAGAATCTGTCGTGTTTTCTCCCCTTTCCTTCCTAATTGCATGGATTTGAGTCTTTTCTTTCCTCTTTTCTTTGGTAAGGTTGGCTAAGGGTTTGTCTATTTTATTTAATCTTTCAAAGAAACAACTCTTTGATTCATTAATTCTCTGTATTGTGTTCTTCCTTTCAATGGCATTAATTTCTCCTCTGATCTTTATAATTTCCTCCCTAGAATGCATTTTTGGGTTTAACATGTTCTTCTTTTTCTAGAAATTTGATGTTCAAAATTAGGTTATTTATTTGGACTTGCTCCATTTTTCTGATGGTGGGATTCACTGCTATGAATTTCCCTCACAGGACTGCTTTCATTGTCTTTTAAATTCTGGCACATCATATTGACATTATTGTTCAGTTGTATAAACTGTATAATTTCCTTTTCAATTTCATCTGTGACCCATTGGTTGTTCAACAGGATATTATTTAATTTCCATAGTTTTGTCGTTTCTTTTGCCATTGATTTCCAATTTCATTGTGCTGTGTTCTTGTAACATGCATGGGATAATTTCAATTCCCTTGCATTTATTTAAGCATGTTCTATGAGCTAGTGCATGGTCTTGGAGAAAATCTCATGTGCTACTGAGAAAGATGCACATTCTGTTGTTGGATGGAACATTCTGCAAGTATCTATGAGGTCCATGCTTTCAAAGGTTTGGTTCAGCTCTGATATTTCTTTTTTTTTTTTTTTTTCTTTTCCTGGTCAATCTACTTGTGACAGTGGGGTGTTGAGATTCCCCACTGCAGTTGTATTAGTGTTCATCTGGTTTTTCATATCTACTATATGTATAGCAGTATAATTTTTAACAGCTAAATCTTGGGTACAGCCCATATGTTCCTCAATGGATCAATGCATAAAGAAAATGTGGTTTCTACATAAAATGGAGTACTACTTCGCATAAAGAAGAATAAACTTGAGACATTTTTAGGTAAATGGATACACATTGAGAACATAATTTTAAGTGAAATAAATCAAATACATATTTAAATATTGCACTGTTTCTCTTTTGTGAGAAACCCGAAGTATAAATAAGGACCAAAATGGAGGATAGATATTAGGAAATAGAAAAGATGTTCAAATGGGAAGAAGAACAAGGGAGGAGGAGAGGGATGGAAAGGAGGGGAGTGGGGATAAAAAAAGTAAGGAAGAATGGAAGGAAAACAATAGGAACGAAGTTTTGTAAGTGGGGTAGGGAAGAAGAAACTGAAGGGCAGGGAGGAGAATGGGAAAAGAGAACATGCTATGTACAGGCACAAATTCTCTACAGTGAATGGGATCATTATGTCTAGAAAATGCCCTAAAAATTAATTTTCAAAACTAAATTATATGTATATATGAGGATAGCTGGGATAGGTGTACTGCTGATGTCTGTGGTTTATTGAAAGGAATAGTTAACGCTTAAATTTTTCTTTTTTCTTGACCAATTTTGCATGCTTGTACCTGGTAATTCCAATGACTAATTTGAAGACACCAACATACAGTATAAGAACCATTGTTGAACTCCTACCATCTTGGATGGTGAAGCTCTGCATCATTTCCAATGTTTTTTTTAATTACTTGTTATTATCTTAGATTGTTTGATCAATCTTGCTTTCTTACATCTGGTGGACTGAGCAGCTTCGTTGATGATAACAGTATATAATGTAGCAATCACTGTTAATTCCTATCATTTTGTTTTGAGGTCATGTAGCATTTTTGTTGTTTTTGTTTTTGTTTCTGTCTTCATTGTTATTTTGTTAGTTTTTTCTCTTTAAAATAAAAAATATTTTAAAAAAGATATCTGTATTTGTAGTTTTATTCTCATCGAATTTTTGACAGTTCTCTGAACATTTTATTTGATAAAACCTGTGGAATCATAACCATGAATTTGAAAGATCTGAGCATTTGATGTGTAACCTGAACTCAATTTTCATTGCTCATGGAGCAATTCTGTCATCATTTAATCATTAATTATTTTTATTAAGAGGCTGTTAGGTGCGTAGTACTGTGTATAGCATTAATGGAAATCTAAAAGTTCATCCTATCTTCTGAAAGTTCTCCATGTTAGGTGAGAATTTGTTAAAATAGTGGAAGAGAAAATTAAAAAAATACAGAAAATGATTTTAGTGGACAACTGTAGCATTATAATTTATTTTAAATTTAATAAAGAAACATACCCAGTGACCTAAGATTACATACCAGATGGGATGTTAAGACTCATAGGTATGTTAAAAGAATTTACCTACCTCTGGAAGGTCTGGTATAGGAATATTAACAATGTAAGAAAGCTCTCACTTCATTGGTTAATCTAAAGGTTCTTAAAGGTCAAATAGCAGTGAGGAAAATAAAAATATATTAAATATCAAAAGTGATTATCAAACAAATGCTACGTGAGAAAGCCCCTCCACCAGCAACCTCACTACTCATCATGTAGACAAATGAAAATGAAGTCAGTGTGTTGACAAGATATCTACATTCTGGTGCTTATTGTATCACTATTCATAATAACCAAAAAATGGAAATATCTTAAATGTCCAACAACAGAAGAATGGATAAAGAAAATGTGATATATAAATAGAATACTACTGTGCCATCAAAGGGATGAAGTCTTGTTATTAGTGACATCATGAATGAACTTGAAGTATCTTCTGTGATATGTAATAAGCTAGACAAAGAAGGGCAAGTACTACGTAGCACATACATCTCCTCATAGAATTAGAGAATAATGTGGCTATCAGAGGCTAGAGAAGGCAGGAGGAAGAGAATGCTGGGAGCATATTGGATAACAGGTACAAAGTTATAAAGAAAAGAAAAAGGTGCTGGTGTTCTATTGTACACAAGTGTGATGATAGTAAACAATAATGCATTATGTGTTCCCAAATAGCTAAAAGTGTGGTTTACTAATGCTCTCACTACAAAGAAGTGATAGATAAAGGTCATGATGGATATACTACTAACCATGGTTTGATCATTTTCAAGATGTATACATGCATAGAAACATCACATTATGCAACTATTATGTATTGATTAAAATATTAAAAAAATCAAACCTCTTCTAAACTGGTAAGACATCCCCTACACTTAAAAGTAATTATTTACAGATAAAAATTTTATACTTGCTTAGATTACATTAAAATCTTCAAATTTGTGTGCAGACCTTTTGAATGACAGCATTACTTGTTAGTTGATCTGTAGTTCATAAAAAGCCTCTCTAGGTGACAGGACCTTAGTCAGTAGAAAAGACTGCCACTGAGATGTCCCAGGGTTAGAGCTTCAGTTCTCAGTAGCCTGACAGTGTGGATAACTCCATTAGTATTTAAATGATATTTATCTTTATTTGATAATGTGGTAGTACTAGTAGAGATGATTTCTGGTTGTTTCTTAAAACTTGAGCTAAAATACTTAGAAGACACATTTAACCATTTTAAAGTGCGTGATTCAGTGACCTTCAATCTATCAGTGATGCTGTGCAACTACTGTGACTCAACTCTAGTGCAAAAATGTTTTTCTAAAATCATACTGAAAGTATTTTATCAGAAGTCGGGGATAAAACAAAGAAATCCACTCTGACGACTCCTTCTCAACACAGTACTTGAAATTTTAGCTAGAGCAACTGGCAAGAGAAACAACTGCTACTGATAGGAAAGGAAAAATTTAAGTTATGTCTACTGGCAGACAGTATGATCTTGTACTTGAAAGACTTCAACAATTCCAACAAAAGATATAACAAAGGAATTCAACAAAGTAGTGGGTCTAAACCCTTTGTTAAAAATATGTTGTTTATTATTTAATCTCAATCTATGGCTTGTGTCTGTGTTTTGTTTTCTTATCTATGTCTTCTGAGTTTTGGTTAATTAGAAACAATTGACTTTTATAAATATTGAATCCTGTAATCCATGAATATAGCATATATCTATATATTTTCTTCTTTTTTCATTGTCTTATCAATGTTTCAATAGTTTCAGATTTGTATATATTTCATACTTTTGATTTACTTACTATAAGTAAAAATGTTTCTATGATTTCCATTTTTCATTGAAATATATAGAAATACAACTGAATTTCTACTTTGGTCCTGTATTATGCGTGTTTGCTGGACTCATTATTTCTAGCAGCTTTCACGTGGATAGTTTGGGATTTTCTATGTAGACGACCTTTCTTCTGTAAATAACAGCAGTCCCGTGGTGTGCTTATACGTGATTAACAACTGGCTCTCCACGGAGCTTACTCTCCTGATTTAGATGAGGAAACACTAAGCAGCAGCGCCTTTCAGATATTCAACAAATGTGGAACGGCTTAGCATGGTACTGTGATCCGTGGAGCAGGGGAAGCAGCATGATGAGCCCTCTGCCTGCAGCATCTTTGCACAAGTTGTACTGTAAGAAGGTAGAAAGCATTTTGAGCCCTGTGATCTCATCGAACCGAGGAGAGAGAGAACAGAGAGGTTAAACCAACTGTCATTTGTCTGGAAGAGCATGAAATGAAAAACCTGCACATCCACAAAGCCCTAGCGTCTTTTCACATGGTCATAGAGGGAAAAAAAAAAAAACACTGGAAAGGAATGGGGGGAGTCATTTTTAGAACCCCATGGGACATCAAGTGGTAGTAGAATCTTCTAGAGGACAATAATAGTAATAATAATAATAATAACAAAAATCCTTCTATACTTTTATGTAGAAGTAGGAGTTTTCAGCCCTAAAAACTATTCCAGGGGCCAGAGATATAGCTCAGCAGCGCAGCACCTTCTTAGCAAGCATGAAGACCTGGGTCAGATTCCTGGTGTCAAAAATAGACTATTCCAGCCTCCCCAGCAAACCTTATGCTAAGATACTAATGTTATTTAGAGTAATATGGATGCTCCTCTGTTTATCGTGGGGTTATGTCTCACTAAACCCATCAGAATTGAAAATACATTTAATACAGGTACCTCACCTCCACCATAACCAAGGGACCCAGTATTCTGTAGAGAATCTGTAGTTCACAGTCACGATCCTATGGCTGACTGGGGCCTGTGGCTTGCTGATCCTACCATCACAAAGTAAAAACATTGTTAGTCAAACCATCATAAGTCAGGAACTGCCTGTGTAATATACAAAAAATGTACCGCTGAGGGGATGGAAGTAGGGAGGGTAACGGAACGGACAAGGAAAAGAGAATGGAGAGAAGTCATGTACAGGTCCAAAGTCCCTATGAAGAAAGTGATCCTTATGTGTATTTAAAATGTACCAATGAACTTAATTAATAAAAAAAGCAATTATCTCTTTCCCTATGTTTATGAAACATCAAGTGAAAGAAAAAATATGTATTGTTTAAAAAACTATACAAACTTGTAATAGAAAAAAATGAATTGCATTAGCAAATGTCCAATATGCATCAAATAAGCAACAGGGTAAAACAAAATTGTATGGGAAAACTTAAAAAATGTGTTCAGCATCTTTTCCAGGTGGTATTCTTTGTATTTATTTGTTTTGGATTTATTGGTCTCTTTGTGACAATGGACTAGTATTTTAAAATCATACTGTAGAATACTTTGCTCATTATTTCTTCAAAATTTCCCTACCTTTACTTGTATATATGTTAGACTATGTGACTGTTCTTTATGTCACAGAGACTGTGTTGATGTTTTTAGGAATAATTTCCTTTCTGTGCTTCAATTTTATTATTAATTTTGCTTTAAGCTTTTCCCATGCTTTCTCACTATCTTATCTCCATGCTTAATAAATTTTTACTTTAAATGTTTTAAATTTTGAGTTTTAGAATTTTTATTTTTAAAAATATAATTTTTAGTTCTTTGTTGAAATCCCTTATCTCTTTACTTAACATGCCCATTATTTTCAATTATGCCCTTGAACAGGTGCATAATAGTTTTTTTAAATGTCCTTATCTGCTCTTTTTCTTCTTTCCTTTCCTTTCCTTTCCTTTCCTTTCCTTTCCTTTCCTTTCCTTTCCTTTCCTTTCCTTTCCTTTCCTTTCTTTTTTCTTTTCTTTTCTTTTCTTTTCTTTTCTTTTCTTTCTTTCTTTCTTTCTTTCTTTCTTTCTTTCTTTCTTTCTTTCTCTCTCTCTCTTTCTTTCTTTCTTTCTTTTTATTTTTCTTTCTTTCTTTTATTTTTCTTTCTTTCTTTTTTTTTTTTTCTCCTACTCTTTCCCTTCCTTTCCTCCTCCTCTTTTTCATTCTTTGAGACAGGCTCTCACTACATAGTTCAGACTACTCCTGAACTCCTGAACTCACTATGTAGCCCAGGCTGGCCTCCCAGAGATCCTTCTGCCTCAGCCTCAGCCTCCCGAGTGCTGGGATTACAGGCATGCACCACCACACCTGGCCATATTATCTGCTGTTTTTAATGATGGTATCATCACTAGAATTTTTGTATTGGCTGACGTTTTCTCTTCATTTTTATGTACATTTTCAGTGCGTGTTACTCATAATAATTGAAATCAGTGTTGTATTCCATGTGCTGTGAGTGCTGGTGTTTAGAATCTTCATCATGTTACACTCATATAACAGTGCCGGATCTTCCGGAAAGCAGCACATTGGTTAGAGGCATAGATTTCAACTTCTTAAGACTGAGCTGAGATTTTTTTAGGGCAGTTAGAGTAGTGCTGCCTCTCAGGTTATAGGAGATCTGCTCCTAAAGTATGTCTTTTCTGGAATCTCTTTTCAACAGGAGCTGTTCTGTGCCAGGCCTGTGGAATGTTGCCTATGTGTGCTCAGGTAACTTAATCTCTTCATGGCCTTGGGACAGCTCTTCTCTGGATTTCTGAGGCATTTCTCTTCCACTTCCTGTAGGACAGATTGCAGACTGCTCAGCAGACCTGGAGTTTGAATTCTTTCTTTGTCTCTGTAGTCGTCTTTTGCAGGAGATCTTACAGAGCTTAGGGCTCTCTTTCTTGCAGGGTGCTTACCTTTTCTGTGCTTTAATTTTGAAAGTGTTCCCATGCAGACATCTGAGATAAATATGAAGCACAAAGTAAACTTTTCCTGCCTTGGAGGGTCAGCCCCAGGCACCGTCCGTGTGCTGTGACTGAACACAGTTGCTTCACATGATTTTGTCAAGTTTTTGTTATTTACAGAAGGAGTTCATGGCCGATGCCCATCTGAACACTTTATAGCCAAGGCTGAATGTTGCTTATTGCTTTCCCTGACTGTCACATTATTCAGACTTCACTGTAATGTGGCTTTCTATGGACACTGGACCTGCAGCATCATGAGTGCCCCAGGCGTATCTCAGGCACTGTTTGCTCTCTTCATAGCCTCTACTGCTTTGCACGGGTAAGTGTTGGTTTGCCCCCTCATTGCCTGCTTTCCTCACTAGAATGCAAACTCTGTGGCAGCCATATTTCCCAGCTTGGTGACTGCTGTGCTTTCAGGACTGGCACAGTGACTGACACTGGGCGGTGGAAGAATATTGGCTTAAAGGCCTGTAGGTGTAGCTCAGTTGTAAACGTGAATTTGGGTTCAATCCCCAACTTCAAAAACACATGGGGAAAAAAATTCATTAAATGAATGAAGAGAACAGAAAGTTGCTAAGTTTCTTAAACCCTGGGTAAATGAGGGACTTATTAAAAAATTCTGGCTGATGAACCATGGAACAATTCACCGGAATCAGGTTTACATTTCAGATATCTAAATAAGTTTGCTCGTCCTGAACACCCTCGTGTATGCACCCTTGTACCTGGCATTGTGAAAATGTACTCATCTGATTTTGAAGAAATTAAACATAGAATGTTTGTCTTTAGTTTACTTAGTTGTATTTCATTTAGTAATCCAAATTTTAATGATGTATTATAGAAGCATGAAATATATTCTACATTCTATGACTAGATCTATTTGGAGAAATTTTATGGTGACTTCTACAGGATTGAATATTATTTCTACTCACTGAAATAATTTTGGCAATTAAGTAATTGTATTTTATAAATTAATTTTGTTTCTGAAACTTTTAAAGTTTGAAGAATAAAAAGATGAGAAATAATTTTTAGAAACAGATAACAATCTAAAATAATTTTAATGTTTTCTATTATACATTTTGATTATTTATCCATGGAGCATAAAAATTTTTATTTTGTTTAAATTGTTAAGTTATCTCTCCATAAAGTCATAGAATTCTGATAATTTCAGCATTCTTTCCAAATAAAATTACCTTACCATTTCAGATAACTTACACACTTTTAACTTACACACTTTCTTTCACATTGATATTGTTTCAGTCTTTGATGACTAAGTACTTATAATGAACAAAAACCAAATAAAGATGTATAATTTTAGTTCTTACTATATATTTGTAGTCACTGTCAGCATAGAAAATATTGGAAACAATTTTCAGTCACAAAATAGACTTAGAAGGTTAGAGTTGTGCACCAATATTAGAGTTTAAAGAGAAGTATTTTGCTTAAAGTTTCTAGGTCAGAATTTTTCCTGCAGTATTTTTTGCAGTTGGGAAATATTCTTTCTAGAGTAGTAACATGGAAGAGCTTGTGTAAAGCTATGTAAACTAGTGATTTAAAAATGCACAATTACAAGTTGAGTGTGGTGGCACATGCCTGTAATCCCAGCGTTTGAGAGGCTGAGTCAGGAGGATCATTGCAAATTTGAGACCAGCTTGGGCTACAAAGTGAGCTCAAGGTCAGCCTGAATTGTATAACAAAACCCTGTCTCAAAAAGACAAAAACATACATAATTACAAGCTCAGTTTTGACTTTGTTCTGTGTATTAAATGCCTAAGAGATCAATGAATGCTTTTGTAGCATCTGCTGAAAAATGACACGCCATGCTTCAGATGTGCTGAAGAGAAAGGAGTGGCTTTCTTAGCGCTCTTCTGTGACCAGCTGAGAAGCAGTAAGAACAACAGCAAGATGTGCACACGAGAGGACTGGATGGTAAACTCACAGGGTTTGAGAAATATGACACAAGATGCCCTTGAGTGTGTTTAGTAAAGCAAGATCTTAAAAGTTTCAATGTTGGAGCAATGAGATGGTGAATAGACTGTCTCAGTGTGCTGAGCCAGGATCAGATGTGCTTAAGGAGCAAGTTTCCTTAACACATGTTAAATGGAAAGCAATTTTCAGAAAGAAGCTCTTTATTTCATGAAGTATTCATTTCAATTAAGATAAAACCAGAGTCAGATTTAGCAAAGATACAGTAAGCTAGATTCAGTAAATTCTGCTTATGGTGGGGAAGCTACCCCAAGCATACTAGAATTGACTTTAAGAATTTTACATTCCTTGCCAATCAGCTCTGTAGCTTTTAAACACCGTAGGTGCTCTCTTTTCTGCAGTTTCATCTAGAATAGGACGTAGTTTACTTTATGTTTTTTTTTTTTTTTTTTTTTGGTTTTGGTTTTTCTCCGGTACCAGGAACCGAACTCACGACCTTACGCTTGCCAGGCAGGCGCTTTGCCGCTGAGCTAAATCCCCAGCCCCTACTTTATGTTAATGGATATGAATCTTACTTAAAAGGCTGACCATGTGTGCACGTGGCATGTGAGAGACAAACGGGAAATTCTGAACTGAGATCTTCCTCAGCTGTAGTAAAACATACCTCTGACTCATGTGTATGTTATGGGGTGACAGGTCCGTACTTGAGAAAACTGGAGCATGCTTGTCAGTGTATAATGGACACAGACCTTCCCCTAGTGAATATTCTATTGCTCCTCAGAACTGCCGAAGCACACTGCACCGTCTTCACTGTGGAAGGCTGGAGATTTGCTTGTGCTCAGTCAGGCTTTACAGGGACTTTCACCAGCTTTCTTGAAATTGTGTAGCAATACTGGCGTTCCTCATTTCAGAAGCATAAGTAGAGCACAAGAATGATTTTAAAAGCCAGCCTCAGTTTTTTGTAACTTATGTTTGTTAATTGGCTGAGTTTAGAAAAGATGGCCAAAGGAGTTTCAATACAAAGTGAGTTTTGAGTAAGAATCTTGAGGAACTGAAGGCGCTGACCGTCTGGACATGTAGGAGAGCGTGCTGGAGCTGGAATGTAGCAGATGCACTGGTCATGGACCTAGTGTACATCATGTGCCTTATGCATAATTCATTCATTCATTCATTCATTTACTTTTTAATTCCATTCCATATCCATTTATCATTTATTTACACTTGAATACTGGCTATTTATTAGATTTTGAGATACGTAGAGGAAGCTAAGATGAACCATGCATGGTAATCATATAAATTTTATGGAATTCTAAGCTTAAAATTCAATCATGAATAAAAATATTTGAAATACTAATAGGTCACTTGCTTATGTTGCTGCAACTACAAGGTTTTCTGCAATTCCTAGAACCCATCAGACACAACATTGTATAATCAGATTTTACTCTTCTTCACTCCGGCTAAAATGCTATGTCCCCAGGGAGCGACAAGTTCTTAATCACCATTATTTTACACTTAAAACTTATCATCTAACATAGTACATAGTGTATTTATTTTCTCTCTTGTTCTCATTAGTTTATTTATTTTTATTTCTATTTTTCCAATACCTACAACAGTTCTTGACTTATGATAAATGCTCTATAAGTACTTATGGTTAAAACAGCAAATGTATTAAATGAGAAATGCAAAGTGCAGAACAATGTGCCTGTGTGCCATACACTTCTGATAGAGAAGACAAAGGATAGTGGGATGTGGACTTCAGGGGCAGTGGAGAAACCCACCGGGTGAAGAGATCATAAATGGCGCAGATGCACACCAAATAGGGCACAGTTGGGTGTAGTTTACTCAATGAAAATCAAATATTTAAGAAACTGGGAAAATGTTTTCATAGTTTAGAACAAAACTGTGGAGAACTCAATTGCTTGGTCAAGAAATTTAGACATGAAATGTCAAATAGTGTGATACCTAAGAATAATGGCATGATTTACACTCCAGAATTCTATGATAGTATAAAGCTAGAGTGAAATAAAAGTAGAGATTCATGACTTTAAAGACAGCCTAAGATAAGGCTGACCCAAGGACGCGGGAGGACAGGTAAAAATCAAGTGCTTCATAAACATCTATGTTTTTCAGA
Organism: Chinchilla lanigera; assembly: GCF_000276665.1. Lineage (NCBI taxonomy): Eukaryota > Metazoa > Chordata > Mammalia > Rodentia > Chinchillidae > Chinchilla > Chinchilla lanigera. The sequence continues at coordinate 36,723,700 of NW_004955408.1, forward strand.
TCTGTGTTTTTCTTAAAGATATATATGGTAGCAATAATAAATCAATATGACTAAGTACAGTAAAAGCAAAGTTTTCATTGTCAACCAGCTTATCAGATACAGGTGTGTTTTTTAATTTTCTCCTTAAATTTATAAATCTATATCCCACTAAAAATAGGATTATCACTGTACTTACTATTTTGCAATTTAATTTATTTTATGGCATCATTCCATATTAATTCATTTGTGGTGATATGTTATAATTGTTTTAACCCATTCAGTTTAAGCAGATTTTTTTTGATGCTTGCCAGGCTGGTGCTGCACCACTGAGCTAAATCCCCAGCTCCTAAGTAGATAATGATTTATTTTATCTTTTTATTTTTAATAGATAATAAATATTTGTAATTAAAAAGATTTTAAGATATTGCTCTATTTTTATTGCTTTTGGCTTTGAATTCTTTTTTTCACAAGGTTCATAGATGACTTAGTACTTGAAAGCTAGCCTTTATTTTCCTTTGTCCAATTTAGAATTTCTAACAGTGTTAGAGAAAACTGAAAACCAAATTATGTGTTCCAGTGATCTACTGTGGTGTAACACACCATCTTCAAAACTAGGGCTCTACGCTGTGATTTGTTATTTCTTTCTGGTTCTGTGGGTTGACTGGACATTAGTGGTCATTTCCCACTTGGAATTTGCTATTGCAAAAGATGACTCAGGGCTCGGAGTCACCTGATAGCTCTGCTGGTGTCTGAGATGAATTCTTCACTCATGGTCAGGTTCCCCAGTGCTCCTTCTCTCACATTACTCCTTTCTTCTCCAAATGGTTTGGGCTTCAAGAATGGCAGAAGTTTTTTCCACACATTGTTTCAAAAAGCAGGAAATAGGTGGCTAGGGCGGTGAAGAGCTCTGGCCAGAATGAGTACACTATACATCTGCCATTTTCTTTTGGTAAGAATAGTCAAATTCTATTGGTCAAACAGAATTTCAAAAAGGTGGAGAGTTCAATGCTTGATGAAGGAGAGGCAAGTTCACACTGTCCAAGAACATATGCAATGGGAAATGTTGGAGTGACTCTTTTGGAAAATGCCATCTGCCATGTTATGTTACATGTGTTGTCTGTTATGAGTAGAGTTTCCATCCCATTCTATGACAAGCACTCCTATGTATCACCTAACTGTGTCACAGTTGCAAAATGAACCCAGCACCAATAGTTTGCCCTGTCACTATATTGCTTGTGCTCAAGATTCTCCACAGTTTCTCTCTATGTATTAACCATGCTGGATATATACACATAATAATTCTTCCCATGAATATTAAGTGCCTACTGTGTGTCTAGTCCTTGGATCTTCAGAGATGAGTATTACACACATCACATCCTCAGAATGTCTATAATCCAACAAATGAAGCAGGGAAAACAATCTAAGGAAACATAAGTGATGAAGGCATGATAGGAGAAGGCATTTCAGGGTATGGTGGAGAAAAAGGAGCTGTAGTCACCAGAAGTCTCATAGTGGAGATGACAGAAACTTGAGGTTGGGTATAAATTAGAGTTTCTCAATGGTTAAAGTATGGCAGGGCATTTGTGAGAAGGAGAAAAGGATGGAGATGATAGATGTTCTGAGGAGTCACGAGTAACTTTGCACGTCAGAAAAATGAAATTCTATAGCGATGATATGAGTACTGAACAGGGTCGGGGTATAAGGTCAGTGGCAGTAGATCATATTAGATTCTCTTTCTTGGTGAAAAATAATGACCTATATTAAAAATAAATGAGATGTAAGTCAAATAGAAAAAGGTTTGAAGGTAGAGTTTATGAGTTTTTTTCACTGGTTGCTTGAGTGATTGGGTGATACAGAATCTAGAATGACTCAGAAGGTCTGTGAGGTCACTACTGGCTAGAAAATTCTACTATCGAATAAAGGAGCATAGCAGGAAAAGCAAGACTGGAAGTATATGTGTTTGAAACATCACTGCAAAACTTCAAGTGGGGACCATCAAGATTAGTTCCATCAAGATTCTTAAGCTCAAAGCATGGATCTAGGACCCAACAGAGGGTCTGAGCTCAGGGAACTCATTAAGTGGGAGCTGGACCTGAAGAAGAGTCCAGTGTGAAGATCAGAGAGCAGGGAGGCAAACCAGGAAGGCTGTCACAGGGAGATGTGGATGGATAAAGTTGCAAGAGGGCAGAAGCAAGTAGGGTAAAAGTTCTGGAGAGGTCAGGCAACTTGTGCCTGCAATCTACTCCATGTGGGTGTTGAGGAATTGCCAGTACTTTTGCCAGAGCCTGCACAGTGCAGTTATGTTAGCCAAGTCCAAGGTGTGAGAAAAGGTGAGAGAGGAGAAGCTATTGCTAAACAGTTTGGTTACTTTCAATATTTACTTATATGTTTGTGTAAATGCCAGTTTTAGTGTCATTCTTTTCACATTTGAATGTACAGCAAACTCTGTTCTGTAGTTCATGATATGCAGTTTTACAGATGTGGTATTTCTGATAAACGTGTTTCTCTAAATGTGTTTGAGGGTTGATTTGTGACCTGTTTGCCCTCCCATATGCTGTCTTATCTAGGGGAAGTTAACTTACTGTCCTATCTCAAAATACAAACTTTCTTGGTTGTTGTAACATCCTGTCATGAATAGTAGTGTGTTGGGAAGGGATAGGCAGCACTGACAAAGAATACAGATTTTGAGAATGAGTATGGGATTGTGTATTGCATGAGGACGTTCCGAAAACAACTTGGACTTATTTGAGCTGTGTAATTTCTTTTGTGTAAATTCCGGTTGCATTTAGAGTATGGAATGGACAAGGAAATAACTCCTACTATGTTCTCACATATAAATTATCTGATCAGACAGTCACAAATGCCCTGAAAGGAAGTACTATTATCCTATTATCTCTACTTACACATGGGAATGTCGAGGACTGAAAGGTTAAATTATTTGCTGAACATTGCACTGCTAATTAAATATCCAAATTTTGGGTGAAAAACTTTTTTCAATAACCCTAAACTTTCAAACTGTGGGCAACCCTATTCTTACCAACATATGAGACTTATGTATAGTCTTGGATTTTGTGTCCAGTGTCTTAGATTACAGCTGGAAGTATTCTATTATCTGGTGTCTTCCTCTCATGTATTTCATATATCAGTCAAGATTCTTTTGATTGTCAATAAAATTTTAAGTCAAATAGGCTTAAGAAAAAAAAAGACAATTTGTTGATTGACATAGCTGAAAGGTCTGGATACTGGAATTCAGACATAGCTGGTTCTAGGTGTCTTACGAAAGGTAAAAAGGTATCACTCTGGTCATCTCTTTCATGGTAATGGCTTTTGTCTTAGACAGGTTTTCCTCATGTAGTGACAAACTTCTCCACATACTTCCTGGCATTGTTCTGATTGGTCAACTTCAGTACTGATCACTGGGATGATGGAGGTGTACTCTCTAATTGGCCAGGCCCAAGTCACATACTTGCCTGTCTTTTGAACTAGGGCTTCCCTTAAATCATGGCAATTAGGAATGGGGAAGGTTATGTCTGTGTGGGAAACTCAGGATGCTATTAGAAAAGAAGGTAGGGAATCCTGGATAGTCACAAAAATAGATTCTGCCCCTCCTTTGCTGAGTATTATCCCACTGGCCTTCTGCACTGGTCAGTATTGTAGCTACAATTATGAAATAATTTTTTTGCTTGCTATTTCCTTTGCATGTGTCATTCCAGTACAGTTATTCTCCCAAATACATTTTTTCCAGAAACACTGAGGAAAATGCTTGTTTTTTCTGAAGGATATGATATGATATGATATGATATATACATATATATATATATATATCATATCATATATATGTTATATTGTCTATGTATTATAAAAATAATTTAAAAATTTTTGCCATAGATTCAACATCTGGGAATATATCTTATTATTTTATGTAAATATTCAAAACCTAGAGAACAGGAATCTGTATGCAAAGTGGTTACCATTTAACTGTGAAAGGATCATCCTAGCCCTCCTACCAGGCCACCCACCCAAAGACTAAATCTGGGGAAAGTCATTCTGTAAAATTTTTATGACTCTATTGACCACATCAATAACCTGAGCCCATCAGAAAGGACAGGCCTCTCAGCTTTTCAGGGGAAAACTCAGGAAACTCCGAGTGCATCCCCGGGCTGCGTTAAAGTACTCGTTCACTCGTGCTATGTTCTCGTAAGGATTTTGGGGGACCTGCCTTGCAACACTTCCCCTCCCTAATTGATAAATGAAGTTCAAGTTCCTGTTCGACTGCAGTTTCACTTCTTCTCTTCCTTTATATTTCTGTTACTTATTGTCATTCATTCCTTTTGCGGTTGTCCTTCTCTGACCCGAAGTCATCACTCTTGCTTCTCTTGGTTACTTCTCCATTTCTTGAGTTAATATCATTAACTCTAATTGACCGCACAGTTTCTAACAATGCTTGAGACACAGGAATAAAAGTTATTGTAATAGTTATGTTCTCTCTTAGTCTGGGATATATTGTTATCACTGTGAATCAGAGAAAAATAAACCTCAGTAATTCTCTTTCTAGAAATGCACTATAAACAAAGCAAGCAAATTAATGTAGAAATTCTCATAAGCATGTACTTAATCTTTCTTTATCCCACAGTAAATAGGAGAAAGTTTTTCTTTCAATGAGACATTTCCAGGGTAGTATTTTTTTTTTAGCATAAAGAAAAATCCCTTCTATAAAATTTGCATTCCCATAAAAATGTTTCCCTAAATAATTTTAAAGTCAGGCTGAGGACACAGCTCAGTGGCACAGCACCTGCCTGGCAAGTGCAACATCCTCAGTTGAACTGCAGCACCAAAGTAACCTACAAAACTAATGATATTCTTAAAATTTTATGGATTTTAATGTAACTTGCTACTTAATAGACCCTTTATTTGCTAATTCTAAATCTAACTGAAAAATTAAATCTTCTTGTGTTACAGGAAATCTAAATGAAATCATATGGTTTTTTCTATTATATTCAATTGTTTATTAATAAAAAAAATTCATTGAACAGTTCTAGACCTAATTTTTTTCTTATTTAATTCTTATGTAACCACTGAATTGTATAAAGAAGAATGAGAAAATTATTTCATCTTTAAATTTGCATCTTGGCAGATTTAGTGGCACATGCCCATAATCCCCGCACTCTAGAGGCTGAAGCAGGAAGATCACTGTGAATTCTAGCAGAGCCTGGGTTTCATAAACAAGTTCAAGGCCAAGCTGAACTACATAGTGAGGTCCTGTCTCAAAACAAAATGAAACAAAACAAAACAAATTGCATCTAAAGCAATTAGTTTTTAAATTTTTTTTATTTTAAAGAGAAAAAAATAACAAAACAACAACAGTGAAGACCACAAAACAATACAAAATCAATACAGGATTTCAAAACAAGATGATAGGAATTAACAATGGTTGTTATATTACATATTGTTATCTTCAGCGAAGTTGATCAGATTGCCAGATGTAAGACAGCAAGATTGATCAAACAGTTAAAAATAATAAGTAATAAAAAACTGGAAATGATACAGAGCTTCATTATACAAGATGGTAGGAATTTAACAATAGTTGTTATAAGCAATTGGATTTTTAAATTTTAAAACAATTAAAAATTTGTAATAAAAGTAGTTTTTATTATATTTCACTCTTAAAATTATCTAGTTTTACTTTCCATTATTTTTATTATCTTTGTGTTATCTTCATAAATTGCTATATTTCATAAGTGACTGTATCTTCCTATTTTTTCACAACGAGGAACAGGAAAGTAGAAATGAAAATAAATAAAAATGTGATGCTTTAGCAATGCTTTTGGTGCTACAATGAAAGCACCTTGTTTTGTGTATAAGATATTTAACTTTTCTTGACAGAATAGCATGCTTATAGAGAGATTTTCCTACACTTAGAGTCTGATATCTTGTATTGTAGTATCACAGAAAGCAAAATCTGCACTGGATACAATGGAGAGGTGAGAATGAAGAGTAGTGATATTCTGGCTGGAGTAGTGATAAATATTACTTTGTATTTCTTATCCTACTTTGAGAAAATCTTAGCTCAATAAGGGTGAAAGCAAAACAAGATAGGATAAAACCCTATCCTGCTTTTGATATGTGATTGAAAACGTTGAATACTTTTAAGTTCTTTTCTTCATTTTTTCTTAGTGTTGTCATCATTTAATGTACTCAATTCTTTCCAAAACTCTCACCTGTCACAGTTGAGAATGGCAATGACAAGATAGACATAATCAAAATAATGTGTCCTAAAAGATGACTATCATACTGTGTTTAAAGTATAGTAATAGGGCATATGTCCTTTACATGGAAAAGGTGCTCTTGCATTATGTGTATGTAGCCCAGGTGTAACTCACATGTGAACATTTTTCAGAATATGACACATATATGCATAAGTTCTGCATTAGATAAAGAGATTCCTGAAACAATATAGCATATTTTTTGTATTAGTCATTTACAGTGAGGACTCAAAGTCTTATGCAATCTCACCAGGTGTGTAGCCTTATCTAAAGATACTCAGGGGCATCTTAGGTCTGCACAGCCACATGAGACAGGAAGCCAACAACTTTGACATCAGTACAATTGAAAAGTGCAAGAAGAGGCTCCAATTCTATACAAGCAGAACACTCACAAAGGGTTAGTGATTCTTTATTTTATATATCATCTATCTATCTATCTATCTATCTATCTATCTATCTATCTATCATCTTCTATGTATCATTTATCTATGTATCATCTATCTATCTATCTATCTATCTATCTATCTATCTATCTATGTATCTATCTATCTTCTGTGTATCATCTATCATCTATCTATCATCTATCTATCTATCTATCTATCTATCTATCTATCTAACTATCTATCTATCTATCTATCTTCTATGTATCATTTATCTATGTATCATCTATCTATCTATCTATCTATCTATCTATCTAT
>NW_004955408.1:36730739-36791264 GCF_000276665.1 Chinchilla lanigera
ATCTATCTATCTATCTATCTATCTATCTATCTATCTATCTATCTATCTGCCTGAGATAAGGTCTCACTGTATATTCTAGGGTCATCTTGAACTCAATGTGTAGCCCAGGTTGGCCTCAAGCTTGCTGTGAGCCTCTGGAGTGCTGGGATTTCAGGTGTGCACCACAGGGCCTAGCTGGATAAGTGATTCTTAAGAAGTGCCCTACTAAAGATTTCTGTTGAGAGTGGCATAAATTTTTAACTAATTTTAGAGGCTTTCTAAATTTCTTTTTAGGAAATATCCAATACTGCACAATAAGACTCCTCTGTATTCTACAAGTGCTTTTATGTACTTAAAAACTTTTAAAAAGAAATTAAGTACATTCATGTAAAATAAATATAAACATCAACTTCAATAAAATGAGTTTCTTGGTTTTCCATTAAAAATACTGGTCCAAATGTGAACAAATCTATAATTCACACACCACACACTTATTTTACCACAAGATCTGATATAAATTTGCAATGCGGATACATCTGTTGTTCTGCTTTCATGCCCAAAATTTTCCCTAGTGGCCTGAAAAAAGTGATAGAAAACCTTCCTAGAGAGCCTGTCCTATAATCAGGGACTTCAACACAGGCAGTCACTTGGAATCTCTAGTAATTAATTATCGTCACTTGTCTCATTGACAGCTGGGGGCCACATTTACCCCACCAGCTGCCTGCCTTGTACAATGCTATATTTGTTCTAAGCCCCTTGGGTGATTCTTGCTGTATGCAAAACAGCAGCAGTTGTAGTTCCATTTGCTTCTGCATAGATGCTTTATGACTTGTGTGTCAAGACTATGGCAACCCTTCAGGAGCAAAGAATGCCCAGTAAATACCGTGAGATCACTCTATGGACGGGAGTAGAGAGAACAGGAAATTATTAAATCACAAGTGGAAGTTAAATAGAACAACCAATAAAATGGTATTAAAGTGTGAAATGTTTCAAGTCTTATTTAATTATTTTGCTTATTAGGAAATTAATGTGGAGATTTTAGGTGGAAGTCGAAACCCTGAGCAAGAACCCCTGGGAATGTTCGTGTCCAGCAATAGAAGGTGGTTTGGCACAAAACATATCTTACCAGGCAGTGAAAAAACATAATTATCAGAGTCCAGTCTCTCACTAGATCTTATTGATCAACTTAACAGATACTCTACATGTAATATCCGGTGCCCTTATCTGTTTCTTTAAGTATCAGCAGCATACTCTTGTAATATACCAAAACAAATGTGAGTGTTGAGAGGAAGTTCTGAATGTGATTGTTTACTTAAATAAAAGTCTTCATTTTTGATGATGAAAAGAGCTAACATATTCATAATCTGAAAAGTCTAGGAATGTGGCTCCTTCTTTTGTCCTAAATTTCCTTTTGATGTTTTAAATTTCAGTTTAGGAAATGATTTTAAATGTTTTGGATGATTAGGAGAGACCACTTTCCTATTTCAAGTGTGCCCCTTGAATAATTTATTTATCTTGTTGCCTGGCTCCTATTGTCCTGGGACTTGCCCCTTATGAATTTGGATTTATTCCAATGAATGCAGGACTGGGATTGGAAAGTAGTTTAAGGGGACAAATCTGGGTATATACCCATTCTATCACTTTTTAAAAAATATACGAATGAGCAAATTCATCACAGGCAGCCTAGTGTTGGTTGTTCTGGGACTAGCTAGTTGCTGTTAATTTATTTTGGAAATGCACACCATCACAGATGATAACATTTACTAAAGCTCAATCTGACAAATTTTACTTAACATTTAAACAATCTTTTGAAGCCCAATAATAAAATTACCTGTAAGGACCTATAATCATAATATACCAAGAATGTGTAGGTGTCTCTGAGTTTCTATTTATTAACTAGATAGTTATAAACCCTCTCGCAAGCTTGTGTTTGTAAACTTAGATTCAAAATGTTCAATTGAAGTACTAGGGTTTTAACTGGAAAAAGACAACTTGATACTTTGCAAATCCTAGTAGGCATCAAAATTTTGCTCCTCTTTTAGTATTTCTTTTGCTGGTTTCAATTTGACATTCCTTCACCATGAATGTGGAAATATTTCTGTTGTAAAATTCACATCAACATCTGCTCACCTCTATAAAAGTTTATAGTTATGTGAAAATTTGAAATGTAAATCAGGTATCATTTTCTGTTACAACTTTCAATTGAAAAGAAGTAGCTAGATTTTTAAGAGAATCAAAATTAGCAGAAGGATTCCCACATAAATACATTTTTTTTTGCCTAAATTCTGAAATCATGGTAGCCGATGTCATTTTCTCTTTTGGTTTCATTTTATGTCTTTTTATTCCTTGAAGGACATGAACCTTCTCCAGAATACTTTTGCTGATAGGAAAAATTTTAAACTTGGTAATATAAGGTGATCCATTATCTTATCCTGCATTTTATTAAAGATTATATTGGTATTTCTAAAGAAAGTTGGAACCTGGCTTACACATGTACAAATTTATGTGAAAATTCTCCACTGAAGGAGAGAAATTTCTCTGTCCTACAGCAAGGTAGAATTCAGTAATGGTGACAATGTTAATGAAAAGGCTTTCCACGCTATTAAGTGCTTTACAGAGCTACCTGGCATATAATAGACACATAATCACAGCCTTGAAATGAGTAAAAGTACAGGAAAAGAATTCCCCAATAAAAAAGGTATTGAGAAACTTGACCATATCTTCTTTACAACAGGCAGATAGGATTTTTATCCAGTGGTACTCTGTGTGCATTTGACAAGAGGTGTAAGTTTTTCGTTCTTTTCTTCCTCTTAACTAGTAAAATGTATTGGGAAAGTTAATGTTCAGACAACATGGCAAATTTATAGAAATTTTCTAGTATCTGTTGGAGTATTCTGAATTTATTATAGAAGATGCTAGAATGTATACCATTTTACAGTTGAATCTCTATAGTAACATGTAATGTTATAGTTTCTCAGTTTTTATAATTGAACTTATTTCAAAATCTCCTTTTTTACTTTAATGGTAAACCTGGAAGTCAGTTAATAGGCAGAAGTCTTCATTTGTCATATTTTGACTCTAATTATTATGGTATATTAGTGAACCTTGGTGTTCCAGAGATCTAGCTTTACAAGTATTGTCATCGTAGGAAATGTCTCCTCATCTGAAAATGGTCATAACAATACTTATCCTTTATAGTTGGTAATTACTAAGAAATGATGTATGGAAATAATTTTACCTCAGTGTCTAAATGCCTAAGAAACAGTAACTATTATCAAAATAACTTCTAACGCCTTTTTTGGGTAGAGATGATCAAGCAATCTGTCATTCAATCCAGGAATGTTTTGGGAATCAAGGTAAATCTATTCATAACTATGTTAGGACAATAGGCATAAACCAGGAGTCTGGGCAATCTGAGAACTATATTCACATTTCTGAATCATCCATCCTGCAGACAGGCTTGCTCAACATTAAGAGAAATAATACATAAGCATTTGCTATAATATAAACTTTGTAATCTGAATTTTCTCTCCTTTTCATGGTTTGTGCTATTGCATGAATTTTAAGACATGATTGAGAAGAGAGAATTATTTTTGGTGATGTGGAATGAAAAAGCAGCCTTATGTGAAAAAGACCAAATTAAAATGTAGACCAACCTCTTTACATGGAAAGAAACCCAGGCTTGAGAGAAACTAAACACCTCAGTTAAATCTATAGAATTCACTGAAAGGCAGTTAGAGGCACAGCAGCACCCTCTTCTCAGTGGTTTTGTTTGCAGTGCTTTCAGTTACCTGATAGCAACGGAAATGTGGAAAACATGAAATGGAAAAGTCCAGAAACAAAAGTCCATATGTATTAAACTGTACACTGTTCCCAACAGCATGGCTGAAATCTCAGGTCATTCTGCTTTATCTTTCCCAGATGTGCATTATTTTTTTGCCCAGTGTATTTGCACTGTACAAGTCACACACCCATTAGTCATTTAGGCATCTCCATGGTGAGATTGACTCTCATGTTGTTATAATGTTTCCATTCAAGTAACCCATATTTAACTTAGTGATGGCCCCAGTGCTAAAAAATAGAGGGTGCTAGTGATTTCATTGCAATGTATTGTCATAAGTGTTCAGTCTTCTTCTTGCTGCTAGTCACTTTCTTTATCTAATTTATAAATTAAACTTTTTCATGGTTACGTATGTACAGGGAAATGGGAAACAGATGGGGTTGAGTACTATCTGTAGTTTCTGTTACCCATTGCAGGTCTTGGGCTCTACTCCCTTCAGGTAAGCAGGGGGACTACTGTGAAATTTGGGGTTGTTATTTATCTATTTTCAGTCTCATCATGGAAATGGAAATTTGGTCTTATCATATCTACATATTCCCTTTAATGGATCATTGAAACTAATCTTTCCATATTGGCCAGGGGCAAACCTGTACTAATCACTGCTATGTTCTATTCCCAAATTTCGAATGTGAAGCTTTACTGAGATGTGTGAGAGAAGGTATTTTTGAAACATTATGAATTATGCTTTTATTTGACCCTGAAGAATTTATACTCACAAGAAGTCTGACCACAGATTCATTTATTTTAAATGAAAAGTATAATTTTTAGGTAGAAGGGAGAAACTAAAAAGTAGAAGAGTGTCACAAATTAAGAAACTGGGCACGGTAAGATGGCTTGGGCACCCCAGTGGGAAAAAGCAAACCACGGAACCAGCAAACCATAACATGTATTTCAGAATAATAATAATTGACCTTTATTGACTAGTTATGTTATTGCTAGCTATGTTGAGTAATGTAATGCTTTATGTGCATTGTTTAACACTTGTAGTTACATATGATATAGACAATACCATTATTCCAACTTTAAATAGAAAAAAAAGATACAGAAAAGTTAAATAGATATTCTGAAATTTGATTGTATAACCCACTATTTCATTCCTTTTACTTTATTTACAGAAACCTAGTCTATAACAAACAGCAATCACAGTAGCAAAATTTAAATTAGCTTCCAGAGATTGATAAAGTCTATCAAAATAAAATAAATGTAAAAGAAAGAAAATGATGCAAATTGATCATATGGTGGGAAAATAGAAAGAGCCATAGAAAAAGAGGGTGCATAATGTGGGCAACAGAATAAGCACATTTTCCAAACATGGGCTGTATTAGCAATGAACATAAAAGAGGAAATATAGTAAATTACAAGACCCATGAGGTTCATAATGTAAAAATAAAGCATAAAGCAACTTTTGGGAAAAATCTATTGCTACTAATACTAAGACCAGAGCAAATATTATGTAAGGATATCCCATAAATAGTAACTGTATCAATCACTCACATTTAATCCAGTATTTTGCTTCCATTACCCCATTTATCCTTCATAGAAAACTAGTCGTTACTCTAATTAATTTTGAGGTTGGGAAAATTAGAGCACAGACAGGTTATGTGAACTGCTTGTGGCTGAACAGTTGGGAAGTAGCAGAACCAGGATTCCAACCTGTATCTATCTACATCCTAAGCCAGTGTCCTTACACTAAATTACATAGATTTTAGAAAGCTTCCATACAGTAAACACTAGAATGAAGTGAAAAAGGATTTTTCATTTTCTCACTGCTGCCTTCAAGAGAGTACAATGAAATCATTTCAGACAGAATTATGCAACAGCAATCCTAGAGGTGCCAATCTAGCAAGAGTCAAAAATACAATTCTTGTGCTGAATTCTTTCTAAGCCATATCTTTAAAATAGACTCTCTTGGTTTGTTGGACATTGTCATGCTGTACATGGATGATAGGCATGCGATAAAGATTACTTAAGTCCACTGGACATCTGGTTGTGGCTGAGCTAGCCACATCCCCAGGCTGGTTATCAGGGTGGTGACCTAAACAGCCGGCAGAAGCCAAGAACCTTGGCTACCATTGCTCTTCCCAAACATGAACCTGGGCGAGGGGGTGCTGCTACCTCATCCTCTCCTTGGGCATCTGGCTGAGGAGCATTTGGTTGCCTGTGCACAAGGGCACCATGGAGCTTCTGGTGTTTTGGATACAGCCCAGTGTTGTGGGGAGGGCAGGGAAAGGGCATATCTGAGGTGAACATCTAAATATGTCTCTACTTGTATAGTAAGTAGTTCCATTTGTGACCGATATACCCTTCCAAGTGACAACATCATGACAAACAGACTGCAAATGAGAGTTTCACTTAAAACACAAAACAGAACTTGGTACGAGAAAGTGTGATTGGATTTGAAATTCATTTTAGACTTACGTTGGAAAATGGAGGAAAAACAAGAGCTGTTAGTTTCTTGAACTAAAAATGTTAACATTATAAATGTTCAAATGGATGTGAAAAATAGTCCAAGGTTTTTGTTTCACTTTTTGTTAACAGCTTTATTGAAATGTAATTGACATACAATAAACTACACATATTTAAAGTATATAATTTGATGGGTTTGACACATGAATGTAACTGCAAAACCAGCACCACAGTGAAGAGAGTGAGCCTGTGGATCACTCCCAAATGTTTGGTCCTACTGCCTGGATCCTCCTTTCCTCCTGCCCCCAATGCTCGCTCACCCTTCCCCTGGCCAACTCTGAGCTGCTTTCTGTCACTATGGGTTAGTTTGCATCTTAGAACAGGAGTTAGAAAGCTATAAAGCCTGTGGGCCAACAGTCTGTTTTTACAAATAAAGTTTTATTGGAACACAGCCACATTCATTTGTTGTACTACAGTGCCAGAGTCATTGTAACTGAAACATAGCAGCCTCCAAATATTTACTATAAGGACTCTCACGGAAAAAAAATTGCTATACTCCTGTCTCCATTATAGAGTTAATATAGATGGAGTCATGGGGCATGTACTCTGCTTTTGAGGGGAGATTGGGCTTCTCTCATTCAGCATAATTCTGAGGTTTACCCATGTTGTTGCATGTATTAGAGCTCCTTGAGTATTATTTTTGAAATTTACTTTTATTTATTTATTTTATAAACTTTTTTTTTTTGGTTTTTCTCCGGTACCGGGAACCGAACTCACGACCTTGCGCTTGCCAGGCAGGCGCTTTTTGCCGCTGAGCTAAATCCCCAGCCCCTTTTATAAACTTTTTTATTACTAAGTAATAATCCTTTGCATGAGTTAATACCAAGACTTGTTTGCATATCTGTCCATTGGATTGTTTGCAGTTTGGAATAAAGCTACAGAGAACTTCACTGTATAATATTTTGTATGACCATATTCTTTGTGTATTTGTAGATAAATCACCTGGGAGAGGAACGATTGACTTATGTCATAGATGTATGCTTAACTTGATAATGAATTGCTGAACTGTTTTAAGTGGAGCTTCCACTTTTCCAGCAATGTATAAGAGTTCAGTCTCTTTACATCCTCATCACGCCTGGCACAGCTGGTCTTAAATTTTCAGCATTTTGCACAGAACGTCATGCAGAAGTATCTCATTATAATTTTAATTTATGTGTCAGCTACTAAGAAGAGGTAGCATATGTTCATGTGACAGGTCTCTGTATTTTTTTGGTAATACATTCAGTTCTTTATTTTTATTTGAATACTTATTAATACTATGTTTTAAAATTACTTATAAGGCGTTGATATAAATCCTTCATCAGATGCACAAATTACTAATATTTTCTTGTAGCTTATGGATTATGTTTGCAATCTCTTACTAGTGTCTTTTGAGGGCTGGGGAGATAAATTTGGATAAAGGCTGACTTACCAGTACTTTTTGTCATTGTTATTGTTGGAGGTTCCAGTGATCCAACCTATGGGCAATCTTCCATGAAGACAACGTCTGTTTTCCCTCTTTTAAGACAGGGTCTCCCTAAATTGGTGGTGCTGCTCTCAGACTTGTGATCCTCCTTCCTTATGTTTCAAGTATCTGGGGTTACAAGTGTGTGCCACCATGCCTGGCTAACGATACATTCTCATGGATTGTACTGCTGTCCTTCTGATGTTATAGTAAGAAATAGTTGCCTAGATCAAGGGCCAAGAGGCTTTCTTTTTCTACAGTTTCATCATTTTTTGCTTTTGTTCTCTTACTTTTCCTCTCAATATATGCATTTATTCCTTGCTTTCATTAGTACGTTTGAAGTACATAATGATTACAGTTATCATGGGGAGCTGGTACATGCACATGATACATCTTAGTTCTTCTCTTCCTCATCCTCCATTTGTTTTTCATCCTCTGACCATCTCTTTCCCAGCTCCTTCCAACTCCTAAGCTCTTTCCTTTCTGCAAAATTTCATTATTTTCATCCCTTCGATTTTTATCCTACCATCCCCTTTTCCTCCCTTTTGTCCCTCCCTGGCTCTTGTTCCCCAGCCATTTGAAAAAAAAAAAATCTTAATTCCTTTTTTTTATCTATCTTCTATTTTGTGCTCTCTCAAATATGCATATACATATATTTTCTTATATAAGAGAAACCATGCAACATCTAAGCTTATGTGTTTGACTTATTTCACTTAATATTATGCTCTCAAGTTGCATTCAGTTACTTATAAATGCTTAAATTTGCCCTTCTTTATGGCACAGTGTACTCTATTGTCTATAACTGCTGCATTTTCTTCATCTGTTTATCTGTTGATAAACAGATAAGGGCATATAGGCCATTTCAGTGATTTAGTTATTATAAATTCTGCTGCTATAAACAAGGGTATACATGTGTTCCTGTGATATGATGTCTTTAGCTCTTTCAGAAAGATACCTAGAAGGGGCATAGCTGAGTCAAATAGAACTTTTAGATTTTTTAGTTAGACCTGTGATTCATTTTGAGTTGATTATTCTGTATGGAGTAAAGTATGGATAGTTAATTTTCCCTATAATTCTTTCTTTCTGTTCCTTCTTCCCTTCCTCCTTTCTCACTTCCTTTCTATGAATATATAATAGTTCCCTAACTATTGCTGAGAAGACTGATAATTGAAAAAATATCACCTTTGGTTTAAAAAATCAATTGCTTAGATAAATATGAATATATTAGAATATTGTGAGTATACTGGAGTACATTGGAAAGGAACAAAAGCATGTATTTAAGAGAAAAGCAAAAAAAACAATATAGAGAACTATTTTGTTTTGTTTCTCACTGTTTAGTATTACATGTATATCATATTTTTATTACTCTAGCTTTATAGGGATTAAAATCAGATGGTCCTAGGCTTTCAGCTTTGTTCTTTTTAAATGTTGTTCATGCATCTCCTATATCCTTTGTATTTGCTTTATAGTCCCTTAAGAATTTTAAAACTATATTATCAAATTTTAGAAAATGGCTTGTTTGTTTTAACTGAAATTTTGTTGAATCTGTAGTTCAATTTTGAGAGAATTGAAATCTTAACAATATTAACTCTTTTGACCTTTCAAACAATTTACCTAGGTGTTCTTTAATTTCTTTCACCTTTGACGTTTTGTTAAAATTATTGCTTAGATTTCATATTTTCTTTATGCTGTACTTTATAATAAAACTTTCTGGTTTTTTGTTGTTTATATATAGAATACAATTGATTTTCATGCATCAGTATTGTATATGGCTGAACCCACTTTTATTTCTTAGTTGTAGTAATTTTTGTAGTTTCCATCTGACTTTCTACATAAATGACAATGTGAAGAAAGACAGTTTTATGTTCTTTTCAATGAGGTTGAGACAGGGATATCGTCCAGTGGCAGAAGTGCCTGCCTGGCAAGTGCAAGGTCCTGAGTTTGATTCCTGGTACCAAAACAAAACAAAACAAAACAAAAAACTGGATAAAACTTCAATAAGGCTGAGTGATGTTTTAAAGTTTATTTATTTTTGTTTGTTGCATCATCCAAAACTTGAAGTACAATGTTGAAGAAAAATGGTAAGAGCAAACATCCTTCCCATGTTTTCTGCCCTTGGATGGAAATCTTTTAGTTTTTCAGCACTGAGAATGTCATCAGCTGTAAGTTGATTGCTTAATTTACTGCCTTTATCAGGTTAAAGTAGTTCTGTGTTGTTTCTTGTTGGTTCAGAGTTTTTGGGAGAAATGAGTGCTGAGTTTTGTCAAATCCTTATTTTCCACATATTGAGATGATCTTTTAATATTCTTTTCTAATTTATGAAAATGATGAAATACATTGACTGATAAGTTAGTGTTAAATCAATTCTGCATTCTCATATATAATAGTAAGAAAATAAGTAATGCAATTTAAATATTGGCGGAGGACCTGAATAGATAATAATCAAAAATGA
Source organism: Chinchilla lanigera (assembly GCF_000276665.1). Classification (NCBI taxonomy): domain Eukaryota; kingdom Metazoa; phylum Chordata; class Mammalia; order Rodentia; family Chinchillidae; genus Chinchilla; species Chinchilla lanigera. The sequence continues at coordinate 36,740,922 of NW_004955408.1, forward strand.
AATTATTTATGTAAACTATATATATGCATAAAATCTGCTCTTAGGTACATAAAACATTTAGAGTTTTTGATGAGTTTATCTGTTTATCATTATGAAACACCAATCATTATTTCTGATATTACTTTACTTTGAAATATACTTTGATATAAATATAGCCTCTTCAGCTTTTTACACTAGTGTAATACGATATCTATTTTCCCACTTTTTACTTTTGACTTATTAATTTCTTTGTAATAAAGCACATTTCACATAGGCAACATATAATGGGCGTACTGTTTTATTCAATCTGATGATCTCTAACTTTAACTTGGGACATTTACATCATTTACACTTATAGTGATTTTTATATGTTAAGGCTTAAGTCTCTCATTTTAATATTGCTTTTTATTTGTCCCATGTGTTCTTTTCTGCCTTATTTTAATTAAATATATTTTATAATTCTATTAGTCTCCTTTTTGGGATGAGTACTTGTTTGGCTTTTATTCCTTTGGAATTTAATGTATACAATTTTACCTCATCTACTTTTAAACAATACTGTTTCATATATTACATTAGAACCTTAAATAGTATAATTCAATTTCTCATCCTGGCCTTTTCATTTAAATAGTCAATTATTTTTTCTCACACTTCAGTAGTTAATTTTATTTGTTCAAGAGCTCATATTAGAACCATTAATCCAAACTTGGGCTTTGATTTTGTGAACTCCTATCAATTACTAAGGAAGAAGCAAACTGTGACCCATGTATACAGAGGAGGCTAAAGGCTCAGGATGAGTCTCATGGTCATTGAAAACCTTCTACAGCCTAGAACACAACAGTCACAGGTCTTTTAGGTCCTTCTGGATGTCCCACAGGATATGCACACTTGTCTTGGGTTGAGCAACCTCTTTACCCTTCAGTTTCTGGTTGATAATGCTGGTTAATCACTGAGCATTCGAGATGCAGTGGGATCCACTTCCAGTCACATGGTGCATGGTCGATCCACTTAGTTTGCAGGCAACATATATAGGAATAGCCACTGGATTGGGATGATGGTGATGGTGATGTACTCAGGATTGCACTTGGCCATCTGAGGAGTAACGGACTGGAAGACATTAACATTTTTCTGCACTGGATTGAGACAACTCTCTCCCTTTTGCTGATGGACTCTAGTCATTACCATCACAATCTTCAAATTAGCAGTTGCAGAGTGGTGCTAATCTGCCTCATTTTAGATGTCTGAAAAAGCACACTTCCATGCTGCAGATTCATTACTTCTCCTTGAATTTGTCTTCCCGAACATCCATAGGGCAAGTCCGTCAGCCAGAGACTCTTCAGAAGGGTTGATGGCACATGGCAGTTCACCCTGTCCAGCACCCACTGCAGTGACATCTGTCACTTAAGGGTTTCCATTGTAGGCCTATGAGAGAAGGTCCCGGTGGTACAGAGATGCCAGCGTCTCAAATAGTTATTTAAATAGCTTGAAATAAGCAGCAATTGTGTCTAAACTCCATGTTTAGACGGCGTCACTGTTTCAGAGCTCCCAGTTTCTCTGTGTAGTTTCGTGGTCTGCCTGCTACTGGTTCCTCCTGTGTGGGGACTAGTATGGTTACACGGGGTGAGCGTGCTGGATGATACTCAGCTGTTATACCTACCTGGTCCATTTGTGCTGCTACGACAATGTCTGAGACTGGGTAATTGATAAAGAGCATAAATTTCTTTCTCAAAGTTCTGCAATCTGAGTAGTCTCAGAGGAAGTTCCTGGTAAGTTAATTGTGTGATGAGGGTCTGAGTTTTTGCTTCAGCAAACTTTTACTACCTCTTGTCTTTTTCATAATGGTTATTTTGACAGGTGTGGTTGACAGGAAACTCCCTAACTATACCTGTTGGTCATATGTATGTCTTTTGGATTAATGTCTATTTAGGTTCTTTGCCCAATTTCACATTGAGTTATTTGTTTGCTTACTATTGAACTGTATATAGTTGCTTATATATTTGGGGTATTAACACCTTTTTAGAACTATGATCTGCAGGTATTTTCTCCTAATCCCTATGCTCCCTTTCCATTTTGTTGATTGTTCTTTTGCTGTACAAAAGAATTTTAGTTCGATGTATTTTCATTTTTTCCTTTGTGTTGTTTGAGTTTTTAGTGTGATAGTCAAAGAATTTGCTGCTAAGCAAATCTGAAGGAAAATTTCCCCTTTGTTTTATTCTAGCGAATTCATGATTTCAGTCATATATATAGGTCTACAACTAATTTTGAATTTATATATATATATATATATATATATGGTTTGAGGTACAGGTAGTTTATATATATATATATATATATGGTTTGAAGTACAGGTAGAGGTCCAGTTTTCCCAATATTGTTTATTGAAGAAAGTATTTTTTCCTCATGGTGTCTATTTGGTGCCCACATGAAAAAATAGTAGACCAGGCATGTTCCTGCAATCCCAGTTACTAAGGGTGCTGAGGTGGTGGAGTCCTGAGCTTGAGGCTAGGCTGGGTACCCCAGTGAGACCTGTTAACAAAGAAAGAGTAAAAGAGCAGACCATATAATCTTTGTTTTTTTTTTTTGTTTTGTTTTGTTTTTTGTTTTTTTCCAGTACCGGGAATTGAACTCACAACCTTGCGCTTGCCAGGCAGGCGCTGTGCCACTGATCTCAATCCCCAGCCCCCAGATCATATAATCTTGAAGTTAATCATGGTGTCTATTCATCTGTCTGTGTGTCTGTTTTTTTAAGCAATACCATGCTGTTTTGAATACTACAGTATTATAATACAATTTGAAATGAGGAATGTATGCTTCCAACTTTTTTTCCTCGAGATTGCTTTAGCTATTCAAGTACTTTAGTAGCCTCATATGAATTTTCATTTCTTTTTCTATTCTGTGAAATATGCCATTGGTATTTAGATAGAGGTTGCATTGAACCTACTTACCAATTTGTGTATTATCTTTCTATTGCTGGGGCAAAATACCTGACACCTGAAGCTTAGAGGATGAGGGTTGCTCTTGGCTCACAGTTCGAGGGTTCTCGGTCCAGAGTTGGCTGGCATGGGGGAAAGGCATGATGGGGGAGAGGTACACAACCCATGGCAATCAAGAAACAGAGTAGGAAGAATGCCAGAGAGAAAGGATGGGAAAGACCCAGTTCATACCTGCAGTAAGCCCCTTTCTCCAGCCAGGAAGACCTACTTCAACTATGAATCAGTGAGCAGATCAGTGTATTGATGAGTCCTGCACTGCTGTGACCCACCACCTTCCAATTGAACACGTGAGGCTTGAGGGGGACATTTTCATCCAATTCAAACCATAACAAGTAACAGCAAAAAAATTTTCCATTCTATATTCCATTCTATGTGCAGAAGTTTTAATTTGATATAATCCCTTTTGATGACTTTTGGTATTATTTCTTGTGCCACTGGGGTTTCATTCAAAAGATCCTTTTCTACACCTATGTCTACAAAAGTTACCTATTTTGTCTGCCAGCAGATTAAGTGTTTCTGTTTTCACATTTAGACTTTTGATTTATTTTGATTTTAGTTTAGCACATGGTCAGGTCTATAGTTCTAGATTAGTGGTGCTGAACCTATGGCATGCAGACCCCTCTCTGTTGGCATGAAAGCAAGGTCACCCCAGTAGCCAAGCATTGGGTAACTGCTGTTTTTTATAAACTAAAACCTCAGCATTCAGGTTTAATTGCAGTGTTGACACTTTGCAATAAATAATTGGGTTTGGCATTGTAGTTTGGGCACTCAGTCTCTAAAAGGTTCACCATCACTGGTCTAGATAAAAAGAAAAGACATTCCTCGTTATTCTATCTAATGCTTAATTGTTTTTCTTTCACTTTTTTAGTTGATTTTCTCTGTGGCTTTGAATATTTTTCTCATTGCATGTAATAATTAGTGCTGAATGCATTTGAGTCACCACTGGTTGATCTTAGAGTTCTTCCTCTGTAATTTTCCTCTCTCTGCTTTTTTGTGAACCCCTAGTTTCTTACATCCATCTCTCCAACTCAGGGAGTCCTGCGTTTGGCTGTGGTTTCTCCTTTCTTTGCTTCTTGCAGTTTGTTTAGGGTTGTAGACCTGAGAGCTGACTTCATTTCTTTCTGTCTTGGGATTATCACTAATCTTTTTCTACCTGAAGTCTACTGTCTTTGATGTCATTCTTTTACATATTTTGGGTGGATTTATTGTTTCAAGTGGAAAGGTAAATCTAGCCTTTGTTGCTTTATTTTTGGCTGGATTTATACTTTTTGTTATCTATTGGTTTATATTTTGTCATTGACAGTCACTCTCAAGGTTCTGAATGTGAGTTTATTAAAAAAACCTTTATCAAAAATTACACCTAACAATTTTAAACATTAAACTTACTGTTGGAAATCATGTTCACCAATGCAAATTAAAGATTATCATTTGCATTTGAAAGCATTTGGACACACAAATATTATTCACATTCAACAATTATAATGTTTTCTAATACTTTGTATATCATGTTTATAGTTACATTAAAAATAATGAACTTTAAACTCCATGGCCACTAGATTCCCCTAAATCTCTCTGTTTTCTACAGTGAGCTATACAGGTATATTACAAAATTTATTTGTTTGATGACATGAAAAATGGTAAGAAGCGCTAACTTACGAAATCTGATTAAAACATTAATCTGTCCCTTCCCAAAATGTCACCAAAATCCAATTTCACATGTAATCTGGTGATATTTTAAGACTTTCTGAATGCTATTTATAGGCTTCTTCAGTTAAAGCTTTCTATTCTGTTGATGAGAAGGCTTGCCGGCCATCCTTCACAAGACCGTCTTTCCCAGTTGAATAGTTGGAAGATCCTCCCCGGAAGTGAATTTAAAATACTGACAGTACACATTTTTCTTAAGCAAGACTGGGTTTGTGTTCTGCCAGTGCATAGCGCTAAGACCTTGCACAGTTAATGCTACTTTGAGAAGTCTTTTAAATCTTCCATAAAGAAAAATATTGATGACATATGTAAACTTATTTTGTATTTTTCTCTTTTTCTTAAGAGTAAGAAGAATTTATTGACAGAAAGAAAACTTCTGTCTAAGAGGGACAGAAGAGGGGTGCAGAAACTGAGTTGCTTCTATTTTGTATTTCTTAAACAAGATGAAAGTTGAGGATTTCCACGTTTAAAAAGAAGAAAAGGAGTGCTTGTGTTAGATCTTTAGGTTTCCAAAATATTTCTGCCCAAACTTTGAAATTGCTGGGATAAATAAGGTAAAGAAAGAAATGCATTTCACCTGTAAACTATATCACTTTTACCAATAATTGTAATTTTCAAGTGTATACTATGTTTACAGATTTGCCCTGCATTTAGTCTGTTTTGTTCCTATCTTGATTTTTGTGGAGTCTCCTGCCTGCTTGCCAAAAGCTAGGATGCTTTAGGCCCATATACAATTGAAAGCAGAGGTATCCTTGAGCTTTAAAGTATTGAACAACCTGGAAAACACAATATACCACATACTGAAGTGAAGCATCTGTGGTTTTGTGTTTTTTTAATTGAAAACTTTCAAAAAGTTAAAAAAATGCCGAATGTGAACCTTAAAGGCACAGAGTTTAGTTTATCTCATTTAAGTGCAAATACCAATTACCTCAGTAAATGCAAAAATATTACTTTTCTTGGGAGGACCTGACAAAATAATTGAGAATAACTTATAAGGATTGATGGAATATGGCATATGGAACTTTGGAATGTTCCAAAGTTAGGTTAATTACTTTTTTTTGTATAAAGAGAATAATCTTAACTGAAGCAATTCAAGAGCTCCCAATATTAATGGAATATTGCAAATATTTGTAATCTTTGACTTTCCCTTAAGCATGAAATGAAGCATTATCTTAAAAATTTCAAAACAATTAAAAATTTAGAGTTTTATATTTAAGTTTTTATGCATATATTATATTATATTAGTACTAAAATCAAGTACAACTGCCTTAAGAGTTAGATATGTGCACATCTCTGTACTTAAAGAAGTATAAAATATAATAAAATTATTAATACCAATAAGAATCACAAACTTCCCTGATTAGTGAATTTTGTGATGTGCTTGGAGACATTAACTCCTTCCAAATTTTTGAAATTTCGATATAAGAAATACAAGAAGGATTCCATGACAGTGTTGGGTAAGCAAGAAGACTCTCGATCTTAGATGGTAAGAGTTGAGAAGCCACAGTTTATTGAGGTCTTTCATGGGAATGCACTTATAAATAAGAAAGTATTTAGAATTAAGTACAAAAGATTTTTGAAAAATTGCATAAAGCCCCCCCACCACTGAATTAAATGACATATTCTTTAGGAGTTGGTGCATATAATACCAAAGTGTTAAACACATAAAATAAGCAAGAAGATGATAAACTAAAAGATATTTGAATACTTATGTTTGTTGGTTATTGGGTAGAGGCAAGGTGTTGGGCCAGGAATGGAACTTATAGGTAGACTCACTTCAGATCTCATTATTTTTACAACTGAGCTTTATAACAGTTATGTTCAACACATCTATCCTGCTGGAAAGAATTTACAACACTACTGATGGATGTTATAAGCATAAGAAAATAACAATTACACCATTAATGGTTTTTCCTTTAAAAGAGGGTTGTTGAATTCATGTTTTAAGTAGTTAAAAAAAATAAGTAGCTATAAATATGGAAGAGAATATGGCATAAACTTGGCAGACCCTGTAACTCTAATCGAAAATATGTAGCCAAGTAATTGATTCAGTTTGTGATTTTAAGAAATTTTACAGAATGAATAAAGGCAGTCAGGATATGTATTTTATTATACTTACCACATTTATTAATTTAATTCATAAGTTAAATATTAATAAGTTGTATTAAGTTAGGGAAAAGATATTTAAGAAGGAAATAAAAGTCACAACTTTTATAAATGCTGAGTATTTGAAGATGTTTAGCTAAATTTTGTTAATGCAACCAAGTATTATTCAAAGACTGTTTAGAAAAAAGTGCTACGTTCATTAGATTTATAAAAAGATGGAATAATTGGTAATATAAATTTTTAAGCTTAGGGAAGAAAGAGGATTTTCATTTTTTACTGTAGTGAATAATAAGTTTTAAATCCAAACTAAACTTCTAATAAGTTTTTGCTGTGAATTAAAAACTGATATTCTCAACATGTAACTGATGTTTCCCTAAACAATCTTGTCAGGCAGATGCACAATCACGGACACAAGCACCTTCAAAGCTGAAGTGGGTTTGAGAGCAACTTGTGATTCAGGATAGTTCCCAGTCACAAGGGTATAGCACAGTACAAGGTCTAGGAAGCGAGCCAGTTAGTCTTAGCATGTTCAGTGAAACTTTCTTTCAAAAAGATAGTATGGGTTTATTGTAATGCAAAAATTTATGATAATCATGGCTTTAAACTTCATAGCACAAAAGAATATAGCAGCCAATCTGTCCAGAGGGAAAAATTCAAATTAGCTATAACAAAATTGCCTCGTCTACTTTTAAACAAAGAAAATGAACTAACTTTTTTTTTTTTTTTTAAAAGCAACTTAAAAGCCTGTCATTCTGTTAAGTAGAATAGTGAATAAGTTGCTACAGGGAAACTATTAGCCTTTGCAGTAACAGGTAGTATCACGGGGTTTTTAAAAGTGGTGACATTGATTTTAATATAATTATTCTTGGTTTTTGTTCTGGCTGCTGCATAGAATAGGACCAGTGGTCTGATGAGACTGTTCTTGATTGAAATCATGAAACAGATGTTTGTGTATCTGAAAACAGAGAAAGTTTGCATTTTCTGTGGAAGGAGGACTTTGCACCCTAAGTTGGTATTAAGGTAAAGTTTAAAGAAATGGGCATGACACAGTTTAGGTTTCAGATGGGTTCCTTTTAACTCTCAGCCCCAGCTGGGGATATAGTTCAGTGGCATAAGCACCTGCCTGGCAAGAGCAAGATCCTCAGTTTGATTCCCAGTACCAAAAAAAAAAAAAAAAAAAAAGTTTAAATCTCACCCCTGAGAGCTTCAGGTAGGTTGGAACAGAGAAAACTGTTGTTTTATTGTTGTACTTTTTGCATGATTTTCACTGAGAATTTATGACTTTATTTGTCAGTTAACTGGGAAATATTCACTGTTTTGTTAACATAATTTCTATCTTGTACGTACCTGTTTACAAGTGTGGAGATAACAGAGCTCTGTAGTAACCTTAGAGGTTCGACCACCACAAGTTCAAGGCCAGCCTGGATTACAGAGTGGGTCTTGTCTGAAACACAATAACAGCACATGCACACACACATGACTGCTGTACACTCTGATACGGAAAGGGGAGATCTCTTAGAAACTGTCATCGCAGGCACCTATGGAGTTGAGAACCATGTTCCACAGTAAGAGATGAAGAGGTAAAGAGAAGATACGTGCAGGAAGTCCCTAAAGACTGAAGCTTCTCTCATTCCAGCTATCAGGACAGATGAAGTCCAAATGTGGTATGGCTTTTTCCTGGGAAGAGTCAGGAGGGCAGTGTGAGGATTAAGAATGATGTGTATGAGATGGAGACAGGCTGTGAACAGCTGTGTAAGATGAAATAGACGGGAAGTTGCCCTAAGAGCGAGGTGCTCTGCTATCTGGGAATGAGGACCATGTGACGACTCAGGATGTAGTGTGTGTAGTGATATGGTCAGAGACACGGAGAAAGAGACAGAGACAGAGACAAGGAGAGTGAGGAGATGATAGTCTTTGTTTATGTGAATTATAACTCTATAATTTTGTATAGAATGTTATCTCAAGAGGCGAGGCAGGAAAATCTGGAATTTTGAGGCTAGCCTGGGCTATTTAATGAGTTCCAGGACAGCTTGACTATGTAGGGAGCTTCCATTTCAACAAAAAATACACATGTATATATAAAATATGTAAATTTTATAAATGTATAGAAGTTATAAAATGGAATGCATGGCTCCATTTATATCCAAGGGACAATTATATGAGCATAGATAACTGCATTTAATTATAAATAGCATTTCAAGTTATGTGAACTTGTTTGATGCATTCTTTCTTTGATCACCTTCAGACAAAGTGGAAATTCAATTCACTTTTGCTTTGCTCGAAACCCCTCATGTTGTAATCACAGCTGATGGAGCAGAAGTAGACATGGTACAGTAATAACACACTGGCAACTCCCAGGCCTGTGGGCACACATCTGTGATTGCAACTCTGCAAGCTTAAAGTAAGTGCTAGTAGAATTTTTTCACAAGCTTAAAGTAAGTGGTAGCCATCATTTTTAACAAAAAAGATTCACCATCTAAAGCACAGATAGCTGTCCAAGAGAAAGATAACTGCACTATAATTAATTAAACCAGACATACATAATATAGCACCCTAAAATAACTGAAAGCAACCACTCTCATGGACGATAAAGGTTGTAGCTTTATACATGAGCAAAATTTAGTCAGAAAACTTTTTCTGGGGAAAATGAGAGCTAAATTCCCAATAGTGGAAGAGAATTTCATTTATTAGGATGAGCTGAGGAATTATTGGACATAGTTCTAGGTTGTGCAGAGAATAAGTCACATCTGCTAATGTCTGATTTCTACTTAATTTTGTACTAGAAGAAAATAGTCCTGAAATTTTGATCACTGATTATAGTGAGGACTAGTGACCCTGCATTAACTTATGGGTACCAGTCACTATATTATTGAAAATAACAAATGCACCTTTCTTAGTGAACCGCTGAGAATGATATATGATATACAGCAGATATCAAAATCTGCATCAAATTTTGCTTGAACAGTAAAGATTTATGACTGAAATATGAACTTTAGAAAAATTTATAATTTGAGAAAGTTTTCTCATAATTCTACAGAAAAATGTATTTTAAACACTTAAAAAATGAATACATACTAGTATTCTGAAATAACCAGATGAGTCAGAAATCTTGTATTTCTTCAAGAGACAAAGAACTTTTTGTTGTGCATTGCCTGTGACACCAACCCCGTATAAATTGAATGTACCCTCCACCCCCAATTCCCAGCCCTGAAACCAGCCTTTTCCTCTGCAAGGAGAAAGAGCCGTTGCTAAATTTGCTGGATTGACCTGAGCAGTGGGCAAGTAATAATGTGAATGCTTTGAACTCATGGAACACCCTTCATCCCCCAAATACAGCACTTCACAAAGGAGAGCACACACATTCACTTCATCACTGAACCCTTCCTGTGGGAGTGGAGGGGTGGATGGGGTGAAACCCGGCAATTATATGTTGTGTGTTCAGAAAAAGAAAACTTTCAGAAGTAAAATAATCATAGGTAAGAAATTAGTGAAAATACCAAGGGTGACTCAACCTGATTGAAAGTTTATTGAATTCAATGGTGAACAAGTAGTGGAATGCAGATTTACAAGAGAGGGATTCATTAGGGTTGGAATGGGGATGAGGCAAAGGAGGCCCACGATGATTCTGAGGATCACAGAATGGCCTCATTGGAGTGTGCACTAGAAGGACCTTTTGCTTTAGCTAGTTGTCAGTGATTCTACAAAGTAGTGGCCCTATTGCTGCGTAGTCCAGGGTGTGTGTGTGTGTGTGTGCGTGTGCATGTGTGTGTGTGTGTGTGTGTGTGTGTTTGGAGATGATAGTGGCCCTGGTGTTAGATTTAATTGTCACCATCCTGGGTAATAATACTGGCACTTTGTGAGTGATGTCCAGGAGTGTCAAATATCTGGGGTCGACCACGGCTGGCTGAGCACTTGTGGCTTCCCAGGCACTACCCTAAGCACACTGCTATTTTACCTTCTTTACTCTTTACAAAGCATGTGAAATATGTGTTATGTAAAGGAAGTTTACATATATGAAGCATTTTGCATAGCCCATATGGATTTTGGCCTCAGGTTCTGTGTTTAGAATACAGGTCAGTGTTTCTGAAGCAATACTCTCCATTCTGTGGTGGGATGGTCCATCTCATCTTGGTAACTCATCTTAATAACAATACTGGGTCCAAAACACATCAGGCTCATACATCTGCTAACAGAGAAGGGAATTTTGCCTTTTGTAATGAGTAGGTTATGATTTAGAAGAGTATTGATTAAATACTTAACAACAATAGGTCAGTCACTGTGATTATTTTATTATACTATTCAAATACAGGACATTTCCCTTAGTATCCTGTGTCCATGGAATTGTAGAGACCCTCTTTTGTTACATGTTCAATAACCAGCCCAATACGTTTACTTTTCTACTAGAATTTCAGTTTTATTTAGGTGTCAATTCATTTGAACTCAGAAGATGCTAAATCCAAATCTACCTTCAGATGTGCTCTCTGGTTAATTTAATTATAGTAATCCCATCTCTATTGCCTGTAATTGGTCCTGGAGCTCAGGGATGAGTTAATAAGCTTGTTAAAATTATTCTTAGTCCAGGTATAAGTAGGGATACAAATTGGGCCAGTCAGTTTGAAGGGAAAAGCTTTGATTACATAATTGCAGAGCCTCCCTTCTCTTTTCCTGGATACTGTCATATTGCTACTGGCCTCCTGTTAGTCAGCTTTCTATCACTGTAACTAAATACTTGAGATAACTTATAAGAAGATGTTGGTTTACAGTTTTTAGGTCTCTGGTGCTTGTGCTAGAGGGCAACAGCAGGGAGCACGGCAGAACAAACTGCTCACATCACAGCTATGGAAGCAAAGGGGTGAAAGAAAAAGCAGCCAGGGTGCTCTCCAGTGTATATCCCCAGTGGGGTAAGGGCCTCTGATTGGCCCCTTCTCCTAGGGATTCCTTTACCTCCCGATAGTGCCATGCTGGGAACCAGCACAGGTGTTGGCGACACTGAAGACCCAAACCAGCTAGCCTTTCTCCAACAGTTAAAAGTGGATACAGAGTTCCATCTAAACAAGACCAAGGTCAGGTGGTCCATTGTGCATCCTGGTGACATATTATGAAGTTGAAAGGTTAAATTTTAAGTTTTCACCACCAAAAAATGACAAACATGTGAGGTAACGCATATGCGACACATCTCGATTAAGTCAGTCCACAATGAATACAGAGATCAAAGAATGCTGTTACATACCATACATGTATGATGTTTTGTCTATTTAACAACACAAAAGGGTCAAGCCAGTGCTGTAAAAGGCAGATCAGAGAGAAGACTACTCGGCTTTATAACCTGCTTCAAGAAAGTTCAGATTTTCCACTTTGTGTGAGTTAATAAGTTTATTTACTGTCCAAATCAATTCAAGTCTGAGTTTACTATTACTTTCAAGAGAAAATCTTCCAGACTGATGAAAGCGCCATTCAATTTTTTCTCTTCATCTGTCAATCATAAATACCTAATGCCAATATAATATGGCTAATCAGAGCATTGCTTGAGACTTGGAATTTACCTAATTTAAAAACACACATATTTATATTTTTATGGAATATTTGGAGAAGTATCCAGAAGAAGATTGGGATTTCTAGGGAAAGAAACAAAATATCTTTTAGTTTCCCTGTGGGGTTTGAAACAGTGAATTCATGTCAATTTATTCAGACTATCTTAATAATTTAAGGTCCAGGTATTGTAAGTGATATTATGATGAATAAAAAATACTTTAACAATCTGATTTTTAAAATTTCAAACCAAATCAAAGCAGAGCTAGCAAAGTAAAAAACTATGAATTAGCTATTCTGGTTAAGTTATTCAGTATTCATCATATTTTAATATTTGTGGAGCCACTGTTGCCCTAAAAGTAGGGGTCCCAAAGTTTAATAATTTTTCTACTAAGGCAAAGTCACACTCAACCCAGAGTTTCTGTGAAGTAGAAGCCTAGGGTTCTATCAAACATCCTAAGTGAAGAGTTTGAAAAGAAATAGAATTTGATAATATCCATGAAGCGGATGCTTTTTCTGCATGATGGATGAAACATTCATATACCAGAGGTGGACATACTACAAATTCATGGTGTACTTTTTGATATTATGCCCATGGATGAGCTCTAGGGAGCAATTTTGCTTACCCCACTTCATTAAAATTACAGACACTTAAATTATTACATTGACTTCCTCTCTCCGGGTTGTATAATGCATTATTTCTCATTTTTGCACCATATGAGTGAGTAGCAGAAGGAAAGTTTGATGTAGCATTTGCCTGCAAGGCAAACAATCAAATGAAAATGAAACTGGAGGATAGGTCTACGTACCTACGGTGTCTTCATTTTTTTTTGCCCTGCTTGGGAAACCGCTACTTTACCAAATGACTAGTTATAAGAAGAAAAGAAAGTCTAAATTAATGTTACAAGAATAAATTGCATCATAGCAATACGTTTGCATTTCATACCATTACTAAGTTTATGCCATTTTCCTCTAACTGCAGCTGTATTAAGCTATATTTCTGTTATGTGACTGTAAATTTTAATTTCACATGAAGCACAGCATGATGTACTTTAGGTGGTGATTTTAAATACTTAGGGGTTCTGAGAATTATTCAACTAGAGTTGCAGTTGACATTTATTGCTATTATTGTTACAGAATTCTGTTGTACTTCTGTTACCTCTTCTGCTATTCATTTGCAACTGAGAAGAAATAAATGTATTTAAATGTTGGGTATTAATGTAAGATGTGCTTATCATTTCACTGTTTAAGCAGAGAAAGACACTAGTTTAGGCAGTAAGAAAGCTTTACAAATCTACATTTTTATGGATTAAAATCCAAATCCTAATAAAAACTGTTTGACAGTAATGAGGTAATATTTTTGAAAAGAATTTATAAAGTACAGTGCCCTATACAGTGGTCCTTGGTTCATGAATGCTTTTGTTTGTGAACAATTTATTTTAGAAACAGAAACATTTGACAGGATTTTGTTTTTGTTTGTGAAATTTGCATCAGGGGAAAAACAGGAACATGGCCATCTTTTCCAAAATAGTGGATGAATTAAATTCCTGAACTGAGGCACAGCTTGATACTCTTTTTTTTTTTTTTTTGATACTCTTAGATAATGGAGAATCTGCATGATATATTGACTTGGTGCTCAGCTACAAGTTATAGAACTACAGATTTCAAATGATTGAAACGTAGAGGATTTATCATCTCAGCAACAAGAAGTTCAGGAGTTGATTAGCTAACTTAGCAGTTCCATGGCATGATCATGGATCCTGGACTTTGCTTTTGTAAAATCTTTCTGCTCTTAGCTTGCCAGCTGGGTCATCTCATGGTCACATATGGCTGTGTCTCTCTATGAAACCATTCTCTAAAATTTTAATCTCATACCCAATAGACATCTCTTCATAAATTCTCTGCATTCTTAAATCAGCCATTGAAAAGAAACGGTGGATCGGCGAGAATGGGTTCGTTACACTCTCCGCCCTCCGTGCCTCCCGTTTCCCTCAGAGCTGGGGATGGGGTCAGCCTTTTCTGCTGGAGTGCTGAAGCACTGAGACAAAGATTGGGACAAGGAAGAAGTGGGAGGGAAATTGACTCCTGCTTAATAACCAACAGTTGCTGCCCCTAGTGGCCTCAGATATAGTCAATTCTTTATATCAGGGTACTTCGCAGTTTTAGCAAAACAAAACCCAATATAAATTAGCTTAGTCCATAGAACTCTATTAGCTCAGTCCCTGAGCAATCCAGTCACTCTGGTGTAATGCTCAGGGTGCTATGGAGGTTTCAACCCTAGTTTTGCATAAGCATCTAAACTCTCTTCCAGTATTTTTATTTTAGAGAATAAAAAAATAAGAAAAAAAAAACACTAAAAATGATACAGAATTTCAAAACAAGATGACAGGAAATCAACAATGGTTGTTGGATTGCAAATAGTTATCTTCAAAATAGTTGTTCAGATTACCAGATATAAGCATGTAAAAATGGTAAAAAAAATTAAACATTAACTGTCCCTTTCAACAAACCAATAGAAATTTGTAGTACAACTATCTTAGCCATCTTGTGTGTGTATATATATGTATATAATATATATAATAAATATATTACATGTATTATATACAAAATTTTTCCCCTTCTTTCTTTTCTCCTTTCTGTAGAAGTTTCCTTCCCTTTCACAATATCTATTATGCCTTTTGGTTTTATTTACCCTTTCAATTTCTTACACTAGGAAAACAATATGATGTTTAAACATGTGGGTCTGATTTATTTCACTTATGAATTTGGTCTCTAGTTGCATCCATTTACATATAAAAGACTCTAGTTTATCTTTCTTTATAGCCAAATAATACTCCACTGTATAAAAATATCACTTTTTTTTATCTATTCCTCAGTTGATGGGCATTTGGGTTGTTTCCAAGATTTAGCTATGACAAATTGTGCTGCTGCAAACATGCATGCACATATATCACTGTGGTGTGATGCTTTAAATTCTCCTGGAAAAACAACCAGAAGGGGAATAGCTGGGTCAAATGAGACCTACAATCCTAGCTTTTGAGGAATCTCCACACTGATTTCCACAGTGGTTGTACCACTTTACACTCCCACTAACAATGGAGAAGAGTTCCATTTTCCCCACAGTCTCACCAGCATTTGTAATTGATTGATTTTTCTGATGATAACCATTATTTTGTGGGTGAGATGGAATCTCAGTACTGTTTTAATTTGCATTTCTTGAATGACCAATGATGTTGAACATTTTTTCACTTATTTGTTTGCCATGTGTATATGTCTTCATCAGAGAAGCATGTATGTAATCCTCTCAGATGCCTATTTTTGGATTGGATCTTTGAATTTTGGGGGCCTAATTCTTAAAAATTCTTTATATGTTCTAGATAGAAGTCCTTTGTCTGAGGAACAGTTGGATAAATTTTTTTCCCAATTTATGGGTTTTCTTTTCACTCTCTTGATGATTTCTTTTGATGTGCAAAAACTTTTCAACAAGATGAGATACCAGTTGTTGATTCTTTGAAGTATTTCTCATGCAGTTTGGTTTTTGTTCATGAATTCTCTGCCTACGGTTATGTCTTCAAGATTTCTACCTACTTTCTCTTCAAGCAGGTTTAGTGTTTCTGTTTTAATATTTGATTCATTTTGCCTTCAGTTTGGTGCATGGTAATAGACACGGGTCTAGTTTCTGTTTGTGGTATGTGGAGAGCCAGTTTTTCCAGCACCAATTATTAAAGAGGCTGTCTTTCTCCAGTGAACATGTTTGGCCCCTTTGTCAAAGATAAAGTGACTGAGTGTGTTTGTAGTTGTTCTGCATCTTTGAATCTATTCCTTTGATCCTCAGGTCTGTTTTCTTGCCAGTACCTTTCTGATTTTATCACAGTAGCCTTGTAGTATAATTTCAAGTCGGGAGTTGTCATGCTTCCTGCTTTGCCTTTGCTTCCTAGGATTGTTTTTGCTATTCTAGGTCTCTACTGGTTCCAAATAAATTTTAGGAATGTTTTCTCTAGATCTGTGAGTTATACTAATGATATTTTTGTGAGGATTGCATTAAATCTGTATAACAGTTTTGATAATATGGCTATTTTCACAATGTTGGTTCTTCCTATTCATGAGCAAGGAATGTCTTTTCATTTTCTGAAATCCTCTTTGATCACTTTTTTCAGAGTACTTTAATTTTCACAGTACTGTAATTCTACTGTATAGGTCTTTTACTTCTTTTGTTAGATTGATTCCAAAGTATTTTATTTTTTGGATGCTATTGTGAAGGGTTTAGTTTTTCTCTTAGTGTTGTTTGTGTACAGGAATGCTATTGATTTCTCAGTGTTAACTCTGTATCCAACTGCATTACTGAATTTAGTTATTAAATCTTTTGGTGGAGTTCTGGGGTCTTTGATGTAGAGTATCATATCATCTGGGAATAATGATAATTTAACTTCTTCCTTTCCTATCCTTATCCCTTTCATTTCTCTATCTTAACTAATTGCTCTGGCTAATGTTCCCAGAACTGTATTGAAGAGGAGTGGTGATAATGGACATCTTTGTCTTTTTCTTGATTTTAGAGTGAAAGCTTTCAGTTTTTGTCCATTTAATATGATGTTGGCTGTTGGTTAGTCATAGAAGGCTTTTTATCAGATTGAAGTAAAGACCCTCTATTCCAATTTTGTGTTGGTGTTTATCATGAATGAGTGTTAGGCTTCATTAAAAGCTTTTGTTCCATCTATTGAGATGATGGTGTATTTTCTGTCTTTGGCTCTGTTGATATGGTGTATTACATTTATTGATTAGCATTTATTGAACCATCCCAGCATCCTGGGATGAATTCCACTTGGTCATGGTGTATAATCTTCTCAGTGATATGCTTCATTCTGTTTGCTAGTATTTTATTGAGGATTTTGCCTCTATGTTCATTAGGGAGACTGATCTGTAGTTCTCTCTTTTGGTTGGGGTGTTTTCTGGTTTTAGCATCAGGGTAATACTTGCCTCCAGGAATGAGTTAGGGAGAACTGCTTCCCTTTCAATTTCATTATATAGTTTGAGAAATATTGGTGTTGAACCTTCTATGAATTTCTTATAGAATTCTCCTGGGCTTTTCATTTTTGGTAAGTTTTTAATTATATTTTCAATTTCATTGACTGATATTGGGTTATTTAGGATTTTTATACCTTCTTGATACAGTTTTGGTAATTCATATGTATCTAGCAATCTCTCTGTTTCTTCTGTGTTTTCCATCCTATGAGAGTAAAGATTTTTGAGGTAAGTATTGATCACCTTCTGAATTTCTATAGGCTCTGTAGTGATTTCATCCATTTCATTCCTTATTGCATGAATTTGAGTTTTTTTCTTTCCTTTGTTGATAAAGTTGGCAAGGGGTTTATCAATTTGATTTACTCTTTCAAAGAAGCAAATATTTCATTCATTAGGTCTGTGTATTGTTTTCTTAGTCTCTATTGCATTAATTTTGTTGTGACCTTTATAATTTCTTCCCTTGTATGGCCTTTGGGCTTGACTTGCTCTTCTTTGTCTAGAAGCTTGAGGCACAGCATAAGGTTCTTTACTTATGCTCATTCTGGTTTCCTGTTGTAAGAATTCACCACTATAAATTTTCCACTGAGGACTGCATTCATTTTGTCCCACAGGTTCTAGTAAGTTGTATCTGCATGGTTGTTTGATTGTGTATATTGTTTAATTTCTTCTTTAATTTTATCTGTGACTCATTGGTTGTCCAGGAGGGTGTTATTTAATTTCCATATGTTTATGGAGTTTTTGTGATTTTTTTTGTCAATTATTTCCAATTTCATTGCACTATGGTCCAATAATATGTGTGGGATAATTTCAGTTCCTTTGTATTTACTTAAGCATGTTCTATAGGCTAGTATATGGGTCCATTTTAGAGAGCATCCCATGGACAGCTGAGAAGAATGTATATTCTGATGATGTTGGGTGGAACATTCTGTAAAATTCTACTAAATCCACTTGTTCACCAGTTTTGTTTAGTTCTGTTATTTCTTTGCCAATATTTTTATGTAGTTGATCTATTTCTTTATGACAGTTGGGTGTTAAAGCTCCCCGTTGTAATTGTGTTGTGGATTATTGGATTTTTCATGTCTGTAAAAATTTGTCTTATAGTTGAGTGCTCCCGTATTTGGTGCATATATATTTATGATTGTTATCTCTTCCTCTTGCAGTTTTGTAGTGACTTTATCTCTTTTGATCATTCTTGGTTTGGAGTTTACATTGTCTGCAAACAGATTAGATACTCCTGCTCCTGCTGTTTTCTGGTTTCCTGCCACATGGAGTATTGTTTTCCATCCTTTGACTTTCAGTTTATGAATTTCCTTTTCAGTTAAATGTGTATCTTGTATTCTGCATATTGTTGGATTTTGTTGCTTGATATAATCTTTCTTTTGATTGGTGAATTGAGGCCATTACATTAATTGTTATAACTGATCTGTATTCGCTTATCTTTGTCATGTTTTTTCCCGCTGTGGTTCCTTACTTTTGCCCTCTGTTTAATTGCTTACCCTCTTTGATGGTTCCTTTGTATTGTTGTTCTTGGAATTATAATCATTTTTATCTCTTTCTAGAGTGTCTCAGTATTCTTTGTAGGGTTGGCCTGATGATCATGGATTTCTTAAGTTGTTCTTTTTCATGCAAATATCTTACTTCTCCATTAGTTTTGAATGATAGATTTGCAGGGTATATCAATCTGGGTTGGAGATCTTTTTCTTTCAGGACCTGAAATTCTTCACTCCAAGCTCTTCCTGATCTGATGGTATGTGTTGAGAAATCTGCTGTGATTCTGATGGGCTTTCCTTTATAGGTGGTCTGTTTCTTTTCTCTAACAGCTTTTAATATTCTGTTCTCATGCTGAATTTCTGGCATCTTGATTATTATATGTCTGAGTGTAGATTTATTTTGGTTATGCCTAATTGGTTTTCTATTTGCCTCTCTTAAGTGTATGTCAGATTCCTTTTCCTTGCTTGGGAAATTTTCTGCTATTATTTCTGCAAATATTCTTTTTATGTCATCCGTGTTGACTATTGCTTTTTCATTGACACCTATCAATCTTATATTGTGTCTCTTTCCATCATCTTGCAGTTGTTGAATTCTTATTTACTGGCTCCTTTTTATTTTTAAGAGATCTTTCTTTTTGTGATTACTAGCTGAGATCCTGTCTTCAAGGTGAAAATCTATCTTCAGCTTTGCTCAAGGTGTTTTGCCGGATTATAATGGAAGTTTGAATTTGCTGGATATCTCTTTGAAACTGTTTCATTCACTGTAATTCTTTCTATGTTCTTTTAAGGTTTCCATCATTTTTCTATGCTCCTGTGTTGCTTTTTATCTATGTCTTCTTTAGATATGCTGAACAATTCTTTCATTATGGTTGTCATTTCTTTTTTTACCTGAGAGATTATTTCTGATCTGATTTCATCTATAGCCTGATGGAATTGTTTCTTTACCTCATTTGATATCTTTTCAGAAATTTCAGCTGTATGAGTTCCAAGTTCTTCTGTATTGATACCTCCTGGAGTTGTTCTGGATGGGTTGGAGGTCTGAGATTCCATTTAGCTCCTTTTTTGGGACATTTTCTATTTCAAAAAAAGTTTATATATATTTTTTTCTGTGGTGATCCTTGTGAGATTTGATACTAGGTAGTTATATCACTAATATCAAGGACTCTCCAGGTCTCAACTTCATGGATATCTTCTGTGTGTAGGAGATTCTTGTATGTGTCTGTTTCAAGTTCCTACCTTTCCAATTAATTGAGAGTGGCATGTTGGTTTCTGTTTGGCTCAGTCCCTAGTCTTTTGGTGTAGGGCTGTGGTGAGGTTATTACTCCAGAGTTTCCTAATATAGTTACACAAGGGAGAACAACTGATTATAACAGATATGATATCCTGTCTATAATGGTACAATTAGCAATAAGCACAATTTAAAAACTGACCTAATGTGATAAGTATTGATTTTGTACTTTAGACCATAGGAGCAAAGTCTATAGTTATATAACAGAACTAATCATTAATTATGAATTTGTATGCAAAGTGCTTCCATTTGTTAGAGTGGATTTAGCCTGGGTTCCTCCAGACAAGCCTGTCACTGTGTTCCAGGCACTTCCCACATTGGCTGCCTGACCCACAGTGTAGGAGTATGGGCCAGGTACCAATGTTCCTCCAGACTGAGGCTCCCAAATCTCCTGAGGTTCATCAGACTAAATGTTGCTCCCATTCTCTAGTTTTAATTAAGCCTCATCTTTATCTTCAGACTATCTGCTTGGTAGCAACATTACTACAGCAATTTCTACTTTATATCCTTATTCCATGCTCTAATGATGAACAGAAAACTTTGGTTACAGTCTCCACAGAGGGAGATTTATATCTCAGAGAATTTAGCTAATATCTCCTTATGGCCTACTAGCTCCAGTTGGGACTTGTACCCATTACTAAACCAATAGCTATACCTCAGGAGTTGGGTATGCTGACTGGGGTAAATTAACAAGGGTCCGACCTTGGACTTCAGGCAGGCATGATCACATCTGGACTTCAGCATAAAGAATGGGGTTTTGTGCTTAGTTCCTTATTGGAAATAAGGGAAGGAAAATGATTGATAAGGGGACTGACAGAAATTGTCCAATACATAGTTAAATTACAGATAGGGACTTTGAAATATCAAAATGGTGTGTCCAAGCATATGTTGATTATCGATGCGACCAGAAAGCAAGACTTCTAACTCCCAAGGAAGTGCTGCTTCTGTTATACCCAAATTTTTCTTTTTACAATTCAACAGTATTTAGTTTACTTACTTATTAAAGTTTTTAATTAACATTTTTATTGAAGATTTTTTGCATATGTTTTCTTAGAGCAAAAAGTGTTTAGCTCTTCATAAATTGAATTTTCCAGATCTAAACATTGCTTCAAATCTGCTTTGTGCAGAATGTCTTTAGTGGCATTCATCTAAATTTGTTGTAATTTAGAAAATGCAATAAATTTTAATTTTTAATGCACTGAGAGACAGTGATAATTTAACCCTTTTTCTGTTTGAATAAAACTCTTTAAGGTTTTTGAGTATAGCAGTTCAGGGGCTATCTATTTTATTAGAATATAGTAATAAATACTTTTATGAATTTAACACTTCCTAATTAATCCTTGTACAGTGGTTTATAAAAAATGATGAGCCTAATATACATTCTGTTTGACAGTTATTCTTTATTGTAGCTATATGGTATATTTTGTCTTGACAGCTTGATTGGAAGAAAAAGACATTAAATGTGAAAAAAAAATCTCATTTTTTCCCTTTAGTCTTAACTATTTGCTTAGAAAACCATGAGCAAATAGCTAACTATGATTTAGTTCAGACCGGCAGTTCAGTCCTTTAAAATAAATTTTTATAATGAGTTTAAAAGAAAATCCAGCAGACTGGTGAGTTTGTTGTTTTTCATAGTAATAAGGATGGCATGATTTTATTACTTAAGAAGACTGAAAACCAAAATCTGCATTTTTGAGATAGGATACTTGAATAGATACTGTGCAGTGCACACATGTGATTATCAGGGGAGCTGGGATTATATCTGCTGTGTGCTGCTGACATTGAGGCAATGTGCAGGCAGCTCACTGATCACTGATCACTGATCACTGATCACTGAGGGGACAATGGGACTACTGATTGTCAAGTTCTTTGAACTGTCTAAACATTTCAGCAAACAAAATCTTAGAAGTGCTTGAATAAGAAGGTAAAAGTAAAAAGTCCTAGTTGAATCAATGGAAGTCTCAGAACTGAAAAACCAGCACTGTTTCTCTCTTCCGCCCTCTTCTTCTCCTGCCCTCGGCCATGGAACAACAGCGTCAAAACAAACCCCAGGGCTGCAGTGGAAGTTGTTTTAAAAATCACTGAAATAGATGATTTGCTTAAAATATGTTCTTTGAGCATCTTTTATGTGCTACTTGTTGGGAAATCAGCAGTGCAAAGATGAAGCAAATTTACTCTTCTGGAGCTTACATTCTGTTACAAAAAAGTCAAATAAAGAAAAGTAGGTTAAGGGTGCAGTAGTTCAGAGGGAAAGCATGTACTCAGTGTGTGGGAAACCCCTCGGGTTGATCCTCAGCACCCAAAACAAGCAAACAATTAGGAAAAGTCATGAGTGATATGAAGAACATATATTTCAAGTCTGATAGCATTTGGTGGACCCTGGGGTATCACTGCTCAATGAGGAGAGACAAAATGTCACTGGAAAGGTGATGTTTAAGTTGAGTCCTGAAAGAATTAAAGAGAGGGATAAACCTTCCCCTGTCCTGGGAAGAGATAGCAGGCAATGGTTGTTATAGTAGGAGCCAGAATGGTGGAGCCTCAAGTAGAGAAAAGATATGCACAAACCATGTGAAGAGTGTTGTGTTGAAGTTTGAATTCTCTCTCAAAAATAATGGGAATCTGTATGATCACTTCAAACAGGGAAAGATAACATGGAGTATTTGCTGCAAAGCCTCCTCCAGCTGCTGATGGAGAACGGGGACTGGGTGGCTACACAAGAGGATTTTCCTTGGTTTGGTGAAAGGTGATGTTCATCTGTACAAAGATAAGGACAGAGTAGGAGCAAAGAAGAGGGGAAAGAATTAAAATATGTATTTTTATATAAATTCAGCAAGAGTTGTTGCTAGACAGAATACATAGGATGAAAAGGGAGTGACCACATTTAGAGCCTCGAATTATTAACAAACCACCGAGTATGTGGGTGAGTTTACTGAGGTGATGGGGTCAGATGAAGAAGACAATGAGGTGTTGGAGAGTTTTATTTAAGATATATAAAATTTGAGTTGACTTCTAGGTATTAAAGTAGAGATGTCAAGTAGGAAATCTGATAGCTAAATGGAAGGGAATGTCAGGGCCATATAAATTTGGGAGTCTTTGACATAAATTTGGGAGTCACAGATGATTTTAAAAATTGGGACTGGATGAGATCACCCAGGAAGTGAGAAAGACTGGAGTTAAAGAACTTAGAAGGGCTAAGGACCAAGACGTCTGGCAATCCAATATTTGAGCTTTTTCTGTAAAATTTCTCACATCTTTCTTAGTTCTAAGCTATTTAATCATGTTAGAAATGCTGGGTTTCCTTAACCGTATGTTTTAGGCTTTCACCCACAGCTTTGTTACTTACCTCAGACTTTGTTTCTCTGTGTCTTCATTTTTTCTGTCTTTCTTCTTAATTAGAAATATGTGAAAGTCACTGATTGACATGACACCATAGGTCTATTTCTCATACGAGCTGTGGTAGTAACATGGAGTCCTCTCATTAGGGTTCTGTGGATTAGTGGGATAAAATGACCTCTGGCTACCAGCTGTTGAGCTTTTCTGATACTGTTACAGTTGAAGCCCATGGAGAACTCATTAGCATTAAGGATTCTGCTTGGATCCTGGCAATAGCAGATTAAATCCCATACATTACATAGGTTTGGATAATCGCTTCTGATTTGTCTACATACACAAAATTGTGCTTCTATTTTCTCTGCCAATTGAGAGGCACAGAGGTGACATTTTATACTCCACTAGGGGAGTAGGAAGCTCACTGAGTAGAAATGAATCTTTACCTCTGCATGTTATGAAAGGTGGACTAATCCATAACATAAAATGGGTATATCTAGGATATCTATTGTCAAGATGACATTATGTGCTTAATTCTTATTCCTTGCTTTTAGCCTGGTTCAGGTAAAAGTTGTGTCCTCATCACATACCACTGTAAATAGAAAACAACTCTGCTGAAACTTGCAAAAATCTAAGGATTATAGGCACAATAAGGACTCTTAAATGTCAAATGTAGTAAAGAGGGACGAGGATGTAACTCAGCAGTAGAGTGCTTATTGCATGTGAAGTCCTCATTACAAAACCTAGTAGCCCTCCCACTCAAAAAAAACGAGGGAAGTAAAGCTTAGAAAAGAGTTTAGAACATGCTTTGCATGCCATTTTGTAACACTCTGCTGTGGCTCCACTTTCATCTAAATGTAAAATAAAATTAATGTGACCAAAACTTTGTGGAAATTATTTTCCCTCTTTCTTATTTTCGAGTTCTCTATCTTAATAAATGGCACTACCATTTACCAGATTGCTGAGGACCTATCCATAAATTTTTTATTTCTTCTTTTTCTGATTCTATATATTCACTAAATTATCGAATTCTAAGCGTTCTCCCTTTAAGATATACCACAAGTCTGATCATGTATCCTGTCCGCAATGGCTATCCCTCCTGTCTACCCACTATCACATTTCTCCTGTACTGGTCATTCTGTTGTTTATTGTGTTGGTTAGGTAATACTACAGTAATGCCCTTTAACAGTCCATCTCAGATCTTACTGTCTTTCAACAAAGACTTACGTGTTAGGTCTGCAGGTCAGACTTGCGTGTCTGTCAGTTTTAGTAGACAGCTGACTGCCACACTATCCATTTCTCTTTTTATTTTGCAATGGCCATCTGGATTATTATACTTCTCCATGTTCTACAGACCCACAGTTGAGATGGTTTGATTCTGTTTTCCATTTTCCTTGGTCTTGAGGCCTAGTGCAGAGATAGCCATGTATGCTTTGTAAAGAATCATATCCTGGGTGTGATCTAGAGATGAAACATCGCCTGCCACTGAGACAGTTAAAATGTCATGAAATGGGAGTGGGAGAGGGGTCCACTTGTCTATTGCATGGGCTGTAGCTTAGCACTTCTGGGATACCTCTTATAAAGTCTGTATTTGGAACTGCTAGATTGGAAGGTAGAGGAGAGAGACAGAAAAAGAGCAGTTTTCTGTTGATATGATGTGTGCAAAATTGCCCTAAGGCCATTACTTCTGAAGTTTAAGGTTACAGAAAGCATGAATTTATTATTTAAACCAATTGTTTCTCTTTCTTGAAACTGAAAGAAATTTGAACTGTTGTCTCAGTTGCTTTTCTTGTGGATGAGACAAAGCACCCAGCACTCACACCTAGAGAAGGAGAGAGTTGTTTTAGGTCACAGTTTTTTCCATGGTTGCTCAGCTCCATGGCAGAAACAGAATGGGAGTGGGACCTGCAGACAAAATCTGCTCACTTCACTGTAGCCAGGAAGTGGAGAGTGAAGGGTGGAGTTGAGCAGGAGGAAAACCCCTCCCAGGTTATACCTCCTCCAGTCACCTGTTTCCAACGTGGCCCCACCTCCAGATAGAAAGTCAGCTACAGGTAAATGGTCACAACTAGAGACCATACTCATAAGTGAAATAAACCAGACCTCCATGGGTAAGAAATGTATTGTCTCACTAGTGTAAGAACCTGAAAGAGTGAATAAAAATTAGGAGGTATGGTAGACACTGTGAAATGAAAAGAAAATTCTCAAAAGTAAAGAGCAACTGGGGTGAGGGAAAAGATTAAAGAAAGAAGGGGAAATTATGTATGTATGTATATACAGGATAGCTAATGTAGTTGTACTACTGACTTCTATCACTTTACTGAAAGGAACAGTTAATGATCAATTACTTGATCAATCTTGCATGTCTCCATTTGTTTTCCTGAGAAACCACTTTGAAGATATCAATACGTAATACGATAACCATTGTTAATTCCCTACCAGTTTATCTGTAACTCTGTATTGCTTATATTGTTCTTATGCTATTTTGTAAATGGATGTGTTTGTTAATATGTTTTCCTTCTTTTGTTTTTAAAATAAATTTAAAAAAAGGAAAGTCAGCTACAGTGCTGCTATGATTCAGTCACCTCCCAAAAGCCCTGCACTGAACACATGAGCCACTTGGGGGACATTGTAGGTCTTAACGACATTGATAAGAGATACTAGATCACAGTACCACTTGTCCTTGAGGGAATTTTTCAGATAAATACACTGAAGAGCGAAGAGAAACAAAAGTTCCTTAAGTCCTGGCGCTACAAGGAATTTTCCATATACCACCCCATTTACTATACAGGCAAGCCTCCAAGGGAAGTGCTGCAATACCTAGATTAGAAATAATAGAAGTTGTGATTTGGGGGTGTAGAAAATTTCCTAAACTTGCCTCTTATTTTGTTTCAGTACTGGATAGGGTGTCAGAGTAAGCTGGAGGTGGAGGTGGTGCTGCCATTTATTATGTCCGCATTCCTAGCCTTTGACTAATAAGTGCCTCATTCTCATTTTTAGTGATATATTTCTCCCTAATTTCTCACTTTACCACAGCAGAGCTTACATTTTATGCTGCCATATTATTACTGAATAAACAGGAGTGTTCACCTGAAGCCCTGGGCTGAGGCAGTGTTCCCTTGTAAAGAATAGCTAATCATTTTGCAGTCTCTGCCACACATGCCGCAGCAGAGGGGGAATAGTGATATCCTTTACAAGTATGTGAAAGGGCATTTAAGGGTTGTACATTTATAAGTATTAGTTGTGATGGATTCAGGAAGGGACAGGACAGTTCTTTCACGCTTCCTTAGGTGGTGCTTCCCTTCCTAGGCTGCACCTGTCACATGAACTGGAAAGAGAGACGTTGTGAAGACTATGAAATCGGGCCACCAAGGTCATGAAGCTCCCCAGTCCCATGGCACAGTACACACCACAAAGTGGAGAGCGCTTGCAGCTGCAGCCCGAGCAGCTGAGGCAGGGCCTTATGCTGTACACACTGCCGACAGTGCCGCCTTTAGTGTCCCGGCCCCTGAGCCAGCTTTATCCTGGTGAAGACACCGGATTCCTGGTCCTAAAGGGCTTACATGCAACTGGGGCTGGGCTACATAAGCCACTTTTGTATGGATCTTTTTCATGTAATAGAATCATAATCTCACACTAGATGTTTTAAAACTCATTTTACCCAGAATAAAATAAATTATTGATGTTTTAAAAAAATATTTGTGCTTTTACAAGGGGTAGTTTTTGAGTGGCAGCTCACCCTGAATAATTGACCTTCTGGTTTTTGGATGAGCTCTTATTTGGCTTACAATTGAGATACAGTTTAATAAATCACAGGACCAGCATAATTGTGTCATGAGAAATTAGGCTGTTGAATTGGCTTATGTATTGGAAGTTCAACAAATTATAGTCATGTCCTGTGTTTTCCATGAAATATTCTATCATCTCTTGCCCATACCCATGACTCATCTGAATCTTAATAATACTTACCAAATTTTTCAGAATTATATCATGCTTCCCCTTTATTTTTATTTTAGTCTTTTATTGTATAATGTCCCTCTTATAGGGACAATAAATGACTTTCTATCATACAACATTGGGCTTTCTTTATTCCTTTACTCCCTTGAGCAAGTTAGCACAATGATAAGTAGAAAAAATGTGTCAGTGCATATAAAATATTAATGCCAATATTTTAAAATTTTGCTTTTACTAGACAAGCCTTCCTTTGCTAATCTGGCAGGAACAGACTAAGAGATGTGTGAAGAGAAGACCGTCTTTTGATTCTTTCCTTTAATGAGATTTGAAGAAACTTCCCCTGACCCAGCTCATTAGTTTGTCACTTGCTACTTTGCTTCTCTGAAATTTAAGATTGATGTGGTCTGATTGTTTTACATATAGTGAAGGCAGACAAAGAAAGAATTTATCAGTTAGAGAGGAACTTGTGAGAGTGACCCTACCAATTATGACCACATGGGAAAATTTTCTTTATTCTGTATCATGTATTTAAATAACTTTAACCCAAAATATAAAGATTAATTTAAAAAGTGAAAGAGCATCTTTTTTGTAATTTATGATACAATTCACCTTAGAGAAATTTCTTAGGTATGTTGCAATCACAAAAGCTTCCTCATCTCTTCAAAAGATTCTACTAATCAAATATATGAAAGCAGCTCTTTACTTTTGAGGACTCATTTCATGCCACATTTAAATTGTAGCCATCTTACAAGTAAAATCTGAGATGTATGTAAAAATTTATGTAGGCAAAATAAAAAAGTACAACCTTATTTTAAAGAGAGCCACTCCACATGCATGTGGCATCTGAAAAACTGATGTGTGAGGGTCACAATCTCTTACAATAGGAATTGTTTTTATTACCTCATACCCAACAGGCCTTTTCTAAATTTGGTGTCATATTGAAGAGAGATAATTTTCTTTATGGTTTGAATTAGGCAAACAATTTATAAGGCATTGCTTCTGGTACTGTCAATAAAAAAGACTAAAATACTTTGAATTCCATTATAAATCAAATTAAAAATTCTGATCTTCCAGATGTTTGTTTCCCTACTGGGGATTGTTTCTCAGGAAAGAATATTAATTTATGCAGAATAAATTTTTAGGTTTTTGGTATTGTTCATGTTGTTGATTCATTTTTCCTTATGTTGTGAATGCAAATATAGAGTCTCATGATCAAAGCATTATATATCCATAAGAGAAAAATCAGAATGAACTAATTGAGGTATCTAAACTTTGACCATAGTTTCATTATTTTGGTCTAAAATCCTTTCTGCTCTTCTGGAATCTTCCATTAAAACACAAACATTCAGGGAGAGTTAAAATTATGCATAGAAATTAGCAATGGTGTCATATTCAGGATATTATTTTCATACCCATGTTTATGAGGTATAACATACAGCGCTCATATGTGGAATCAGCCTGGGTTTTCATCAATAGATGTGTGAATTAAGATGTGTGGGTACATATGGACTATTACTCAGTTTCTAGAGTATGAGACCATGGCATTTGCAGGAAAATGGATAACACTAGAGGACGTAGTGAAATAACACTAGAGGACAAGTGAAATAAGCTAGACACACAAAGACAACTATAGTATAATTTGCCTTATATATAGAAACTAAGAAAGAAAGAGGACCTGAAAGCAGAAAAGGAACTAATAATCAATGAGAAAGAGAGAGGGGGAGAAAAGATGGGGAAGTGTAAGGCAAGAGAGGTCAGAAGGGAAGTTGACCATGATTAAGATAGAATCTGTGCAAGTATATAAATATCACAGTGAAGCCTGTTAATTTGTACAATTGATATGCATTAATGATTATAACAAATAAATAAACAATAGGGAACAATAGGGAATTAACAGTAGATACCTCCACCTCATTAAATTTAAGATCTCAAAAGAATAAAGTACAGAAGAGATATGTCTATAGAAAAGAGGCAGGTTGTAAAAAGGAGAGGTAGGATATAGAATGGACAGGTAGAATGTAGGAAGGAAATGTGGTTGTAAAGGGTGATGTAGCCAATAGAGAAGAGAGATAAAATATAGAAAGGAGACATGGCTCTGGGAAAACATATGTAAGAAGCACAGAGATATGGAATGGTCCATAAAAGTTAGATAAGAGTGTTGGAGCCCAAAGCACTACCCTAATGTATTTTGAACTGAAAGACAGTGGGAGGGCTTTGGAAGCAAGAAGCCCACTCTGAACTTCTAGAACTTTCTGTGTGAGAGGTGGCCATCAAGAAATTCTGACCTACCCTAGCTGAAAGGAGGTATGTCTTACTTTGATTCTCCTTCTAGAGCAGTCCTGCCCCATACCCACGGCAAGGCATGATACGCAGAGGCGCAAAAGAACCTGAACATCAGGGCTTGCTGAGATTCCCTAGTCTCAGTCTAATGTCAGTAGGTCATACACTTTCCTTCAATTTCCATTTTGGTATATTCTTCATCAATTCAAGCATAAAGATAGGCAGCTTCTCTGGGGCTCTTGGTCTTCATTTTCAGACACTCTTTCTGTGTCACATAAACTTTTGATTAAGTTTGTTATGCTTGTCTCTTACCAGTGTAGGAGTGATGGGTTATCAGAGGTGGCAAACTTTGGACACATGTGCTGCAGGGGGTTATTTGAATCACTGAAAGCTCTAAAAGTTTCACCATCACTGGACTGGATCCTTGTGAGGAGTGAACAAAAATATGACACCCTTCTGCCCTGCAAGTTCTTACAAAATTTGCCTGTTATCAGAACTAACGGGTGTAGGGCTTTTTAACACTTGTAAGGATTAAATTACATGTTATAGTTACTTATTAGATAATCAATTTTATATGGGACGACATAAAGAACTAAAGAATTTTTCATTAAAAATTGGAAAATTTCTTGCCAATTCTGTGTTATTTTCAATGTTCTTTGGTAATTTGAAGCTTAACTAGGAAGGAAAATGCAGAATCAAGTAATGACCTTTTTCTGTATACCAGTTTAGAACAAATCAGAGTGGTAAGCCTCAAAGTCTTGGTCTTCTGTGCAGATGTAGTGTTCTGGATCAGAACTGTGACTCTTTCCTCCACAGTATAATACATGTCTCCAGGACACTGTCTTTCTTTCTCTACTCAGTATTGTCTTTCTTTATACCCGGTATCACCTGATTTGACAGAGTTTTCAGAAACAAATGCCCTGACTGGAAGCCAGTTTCTTAGCAGTGAACCAACTAAATATATGGATGATAAGCAAATATCCAATTCTCTTTTTATGGTAATTTGAAAGTGAAAGAGAAATGTTCAATGGATTCTAGGAAGCTGACTTCATTATAATGTGGCAGCTGATAATCCATGATCATGTGTCTCTAGGTAAGTATTATTAAAGCAAAAAGTGACTCAGAAGGAAAAAAATACAAAAAAAATATATAAAGCATTAAATGCCTGCATCACGCAACTTGCATTACAGTGTCTAGGTGATATGCACCAAATTTGCATTTTTACAGAGAGGAAATTTACATCTTCTGCATTTTTCACCTACAAAATTTTTTAAACCAAAGAAATCATACTGCTCCTGAAAGGACACCAGGATGCAGAAAGTACATATATTACATTTGCCCTTTATAGCAAATGAAGAATCAGAAAAGGTTAAGGGATTGCTCCAAGAGCATGCCATTAGAAAGTGTTTTAAAAGTAGATAACAAAATTAAGTCCTCAACTACAACCTAGAAGTCTGGAATCTGGATCTCCAGAATAAAAATTTCATGTAGTACCCATTCCTGACATTATGAGCACCATTACTTAATCTGTCCTCAAGTCAAAAGAGCAGCTACATTGAAGGGTAAAGGGCAAATAAAAGAGACAGTCTTGGTTAGAGTAATGTGAACCAATAGCCCAGGTGGAGAACACAGCATTCTTTGGGAAACTAAATGAAGAGAGCTCAAAGTCCTGAGAGTCTGTATACATATAAGGGCCTGGGTTAGACCCTTTTTGTCAAGGAGAACAACCAAGTTCTAAGCAAGCCAATATGAAGTAAACCAACAACGCGAATTGCCATGGAAGGGTGACTAACAGAGGGTTCTGCTTGAGGAAGTCTTGTCTTCACAGAACAGATTTTTCAGCCATTGTTCTCTCCATCCCCATGTCTCAGACAAGCAGTGTTGCTGGTGAGTTTACCGTGTATGGAGCGCTTGAAAACAGTTTGGACAATACTATTTTAAAGGGTTGGATCCAACCGCATTTTAAATGGAATAGGTCCTTGAACTACATTTTTGTACTAATTACCCAGTAAAGGCTCAGTAAGAAAACTAGATTATTTGTTGATGAATTAAAACATCTATGAGCATTGTAGTATGAGAAAATTTTAGATTCCTGTATACTAATACATACAGAGAAATTGTGGGTTCTATTCACCGTACATGAATATTCACTCAAATAGCTGTTCTCAATTCAGACCAACAGCTCAAGCTTGGAAATGTTTGGCATTACCACTGTTTTTTATTTTACTAGTATTCATGAATAACTTAGTAAAATAAACATAAAAGAGCTCAGATAAAGTGCTTCCTTAATAGTCCCTTAAACGGACAGTATTGCTCTATAGAAAGAGGACATGAAAAGGTTAACATGATGGGCTTAAGGCCAGCAGTGGCTTGGTGACCACTAACCTAGTGAGTTCCTTTCCTCAGCCAACGTGTGAGTTGGAGCAAGTGGAAGGAACATTTTCCAATGTCACTGTTGGACATGACATAAGTGATCAATGTTCCTAAATGTTCCAGGGCTACAGAAGCTGGAAAACTTCCATTCTGGGACTCAGGATAAGGTGTGAGTTTATGTGGCCTTTGACTCTGAGTTGTGATAATTCAACGCAACTACTCTGAGTAAGAAGTTTCACTGTGCCACTGTTTTCA
Organism: Chinchilla lanigera; assembly: GCF_000276665.1. NCBI lineage: Eukaryota > Metazoa > Chordata > Mammalia > Rodentia > Chinchillidae > Chinchilla > Chinchilla lanigera. The sequence continues at coordinate 36,773,216 of NW_004955408.1, forward strand.
CTGAGACTGTGCTGTGAATTGCTGCCCCCATATTTGGAAAGCTCTCACTGTTCACATGTTACATCTTTAATTGCCCACGGCGGGAAGTTTCCCTTGGTCATTATGAGATTCTTTTCTGCATTTGTATTATCGGTCATCTTGTGTGAAACTGTGTTACAGCCTTCATTCATCTCTTCTTTAGTGCCTGAAAAATCACTGCTTTGGAGACAGGAACAAGATCATCTTTTCTTGTTGGCATTCAAGTAGGTTCCTAGTGTTAAAAGTAGGCATGATTAAAATATTTTAAAATATTTCTGAATTGCTTTAGAATTAAAATTCCTTCAGGATTGGAGCTTGTAAGCTTTAGCTCAGTTGTCTAAAATTTTTTTTCAGCTTTTATGAAGAAAAAAGTTTCTTTTTCCATATTTAACTTTTTGTGAGAAGCACAAAATGCTATATGTGTGCCGGGGAGTTTCCCATCTTTTCCCATATAAAAAAATGATAAGTAAGCTAGTTTTCAAAGACAGATTTATGAAGTTATTATTATTTCATTTATTGTTACTTAAAGCATTTTGAAATAAACTCTTTAAAGTCATTTTCTCAATTTGCCTTTGACTTAGTTTAATGTAAAATTTCTAGCTTCTGAGACAGCCACTGAGTTGAAAATGGCAGCCTTCTCAAATAGTGGGGTTTCCTTTTACTCTGTTGGTGATTTCTTTTGCTGTGAAAAAACTTTTCAATAAGATGAGATCCCAGTTGTTGATTCTTTGAAGTATTCTTCATGCAGTTTGGTTTTTGTTCATGAACTCTCTGCCTACACCTGTCTTCAAGATTTCTACCTACTTTCTCTTCCAGCAGATTTAGTGTTTCTGTTTTAATATCTAGATCTAGTTTTAATGTCTAGATCTAGTTTTAATCTTTGGCATGTGGAAAGCCAGTTTTTCCAGCACTATTTATTAAAGAAGCTATCTTTCTTCCAGTGAACCTGTTTGGCCCCTTTGTCAAAGATAAAGTGGCTGAGTGTGTTTGTAATTGTGTCTGCATCTTCTAATCTGCTCCATTGATCTTCAGGTCTGTTTTTTTGCCAGTACCATGCGATTTTATCACAGTAGCTTAGTAGTATAATTTCAAGTCAGGGATTGTGATGCCTCCTGCTTTTCCTTTGTTGACAAGGATTGCTTTTGCTATTCTAGGCCTCTTCTGGTTCCAGATGAATTTTAGGAATGTTTTCTCTAGACCTGTGAGGTATACTAACTGTCCTTCAGATAAAGCACTCCTATCAAGAACATATAAAGAACTAAAAAAATTCAGGCCCCCAAAATTCAAAAACACAATCCAAAAATAGGCATCTGAGAAGATTACATGCTTCTCAGGTGAAGAAATACAAATGGAAAATGAATACATGAAAAAATGTTCAGCATCATTGGTCATTTGAGAAATGCAAATTAAAACAAGCCTGAGATTCCATCTCACCCCAGAAAAAATGGGTATCATCAAGAAATAAACTAATGTCAAATGTGGGAGGGGCTTCAGAAGAAAAAAAATACTTTTCCACTGGGAATGGAAGTGGAAAATACTTTTCCACTGGGAGTGTAGACTGGTGAAACCACTCTTGAAATTAGTGTGGAAATTCCTCACAAAATTAGGCCTAGAGGTCCCGCTTAACCCAGCTATTCCCCTTTTGGGTATTTTCCCAGAAGAATGAAAAACATCATACCTTGTGGAGATTCCTCAGAAAACTAGGATTAGAAGTCCCATTTAACCCAGCTATTCCCCTTCTGGGTGTTTTCCTAGAAGAATTAAAAACATCCTACCACAGTGATATATGTGCACCCATGTTTATAGCAGCACAATTTGTCATAACTAAATCTTGGAAACAACTCAAATGCCCATCAACTGAGGAATGAATAAAAAAGATGTGGTATTTTTATACAATGGAGTGTTACTCAGCTATGAAAAAAGATAAACTCAAAGCTTTCATAGGTAAATGGATGCAACTAGATGCCATACTCATAAGTGAAATAAATCAGACCCACATGTGTAAACATCATATTCTCTCCCTAGTGTAACATCCTGAAAGAGTAAATAAAACCCAGAAGGTACAATAGATATTGTGAAAGGGAAATAAATTTCTCAAAAGGGAGGAACAACTGGGATGAGGGAAAGGAGAAAAAGAAAGAAAGAAGGATGGAAAAAATACATTTGTGTGTGCATGTGTGTGTGTGTGTGTTTAGAAGGCTAGATGACATAATTGTACTGCTGATGTCTAATGGTTTATTGAAAGGAACAATTGATGCTTAATTTGTTTTTGACAAGTTTGCATGCTTATTTCTCATAATCTGAACAACTAGTTTGAAGACAACAATATGCAATATAATAATCATTGGAATTCCCACCATCTTGTCTAGTGAAGCTCTGTATCATTTCTAATGCTCTCTATTATTTTTATTCTCCTTAATGGTTCAATAAATCTTGCATTTCTATATCTGGTAATCTGAGCAATTTCATTGAAGATAACAATATGTAGTATAACAACCACTGTTAATTCCTATCATTTTGTTTTGAAAACCAGTACCACTTTTATTGTTTTTTTGTTGCTTTGTTTTTGTCTGTGTGGTTACTTGGTTATTGTTTTTTATTCTCTCTAAAAGAAAAGAGGAAAATGACAGCCTTCTGCAGAAGCGTACTCACCCCCTTCACTTAGAACCAATACTCTTCTGCTGAGAGGCATGATTATAATTTACACTATCGAAGTGCTCTACAAGACTGTATTAGAAAAAAAAAAAAAGACTGTATTAGTTTTCTCTTTTAGAAAGAGGTGAAATTTCCCTTTACACCATGGGACCTTAGCACAGGAGTTAGTATAGTGCATACATTTGCATTTTAACTTTTCCACTTTAAACTTTGCTGTGGTTTCTTGTCTGTGTGATTAAAAGCAGTTTCATTAAGTGTTCAGCCTAAGTGCTTCTTAGGCTATCTAGGTATTTACACAGTATCTCTGGTTTTCATTCCAGCTTCTTCTTTCCCTCTCTCCCTCAATCCTCTTCCTCTTCTTCTTTTTTCTTCCTCTTCCTTTTCTTCTTCATCTTTTCTTTCACTTTCCACTGTATGTATTCCCCAAAGTCTGGTCTTCTAAATAAAAAACCCTTCCCTCAAGGCCCCTGTGTTGCTGGCAGGCCCACTGTACTGTTAGGATTATTTTATGTAGGGATATTAACAGACATTCATGAACCAGACAGTTTCCATCTTGGAAAGACTAGCAAGGGAAGCACGATGGCAGGAAATAGAACAGTTTAATGTATTTCTTACCAAAGGCACAGAAAAGTCTCTTGCCTTACAGGTCTGAGAGCTATCACCTATGTAGCATATTTTGCAGTAGTAATGATGGCTCAGATTTATTGAGAAATTGATTACTGATCTGGTGCTTTGATCATCAGACCTCCTCTTGCTATGTCTTTATGAGGCACTGCCTCTATTGGCAGCTGTGAGACCCAAGCAAAAGGAAACTGCAGCTTATATTTTACCTAAGGGCTTACAGAAGGCGAATGACAAGAGTAGAGTGTGAAGGCAGACTCTGTACCTAGAGCTTGGCTATTTAGCTTCCCTGCTGTCTTTTATTAACTGAGATTCCCATATCCATGATTTCAGCTGTTAGGTGCTGACAGTAAAGTTTCAGGTCTTCAGATTAGTGTTGCAATAATTCCAGGCTCAACTACACTATTTTATTTTACCCTGCAGGTTTGCCATAAAGAATTCTTTCACACTAATTTCTTATGACATATAATAAGCCATGTTAGATATGTGCACTCATATTACTTATAATCTCATTTAGACTGTAAGGTTACTTGGACGAGGGCCCCCATTCATAAATCTTCCAAATGTTTCTTGAGCTGATGTTGAACTATATATATATATATATATATATATATATATATATATATATATATATCCTTTATCAACTTTATACTGTCTAGGACCCCAAAACAACTGTGGTTAAATAATTTGTGGGACTGGAGAAAAATACCAGGGAAAGTGAGTACTGTGAGGAGGAAAGGGAGCAGAAAGGTGGGAGGATGTCTTACTTTCTGAGAGGAACGTAATAGCTGACACTCACCTCATGAAGGAGGAGAAACAGCTTTTATCTCATGGTCTATAGTGAATTCAGTCTGTAGTGGTTGACTCCAAGGCAGGAAGGACATGGTTTAGTAAGACTCTGGTTGAGGACAGCTGTCCACTCATTGTGGTGGGTGACAGCTGGTGGTCAGCTTGTAACACCAAGCTGAACTGACCCAGTGTGGTGCTGGGTGTGGGAGGCCCACCTGAGAATTGTTGTGGGCAGCATAAGAGGCAGAACTGAGGAAGAAGAGGAGAGGCTGTAGAAAGCTATTGAGAGCTGTTGGTTTTCCTGGAGGAGCTTTTCATGCTGATTTTCCTGATGAACTCAGCTGTTCCCATTGTTGAAGGAGCTCAGGACCTTGAGTCGCTGAGAATGGCTACAGTTCACTTTGGGGGAGCTCTTATTCTCACTTTGAGCATTGCTTCCTCGCGCCAGTGCAGATCCCCCAGCCTGCTAGCACAGATCCTTCATTCTGCTGTTGTAGACTTTCTAGCTTCCACCACTGACCTTTGGGCCTTCCCAGTGCAGATCTGTGAAACAGGCCTGCATGGGGCATTGATGTGAGCTCTTGGCCTCAAGTTTGTCTTGTGGGAGGGACTGTTATGACCTCTAGGTCCTCAGCTGAACTCATGCAGCACACTGCTGTGGGATCCAGGCCCTCAGCTGTATTCTTTAGTCTTCAGTGTGTGGACAGATCTCCTGCACTCTCTTTGCATATGACTTTTGGGTGACTATTATAATCTTATAAACTATGTGTCCTGTATTGTTTTCCCTCACAAAACCCCCAACTACAACACTCAGGGTGGCCAGGAGGCAGAGAGTGAAGGGAGGATGTGGAAAAGGCACCATTCCCTTCCAGGTTATGCCCTCAGTGACCCTGCTGTTCTAACTGAGCCCTCCTCCTGGAGGCATGTTTGGTTGTGAGCACAGCGGTGATTAATCCACTACTCAGTACAGCGCCTCCATGGTCCAGTCACCTCCCAATGCCCATCTTCTGCACACATGAGGCTTTCAGGGAATGTTCTAGATCTGAGCCATGGCAGAGCACATAGTAGGACCACTGTTGGAGAGACAGGAGCAGCAGGCTGACCACAGACAGCAGGAACCAGCAGGGCAGATTCTTTCCCTTATAAGATTTTAGTCAGTTCCTGAACTTTCTCCTTAGCCCATCTATAAATTTCCTGGTAAAATCTTATTAGCAAGAGGCCCACCTTGTGAGTTGAGCAAGGATACTTCAGCACTGATAACCGATCACCTCACCCTGGGTATCTGATCAGTTCTCTCATCCTTCACTGTACTTCAGGTAAGGTCTGATTATCCTGCTCACCTTTAGCAAGAATTCTGTTAGGTCAGTTCAGGCAAGCTGCCCTCTTACCTACAATGTTTCCCTTAGTGATTTGTCCACCCTTTGATGTCTGCTCTGACCCTTGGTTGTAAATTCCCATTTGGCCATGCTATGTTCAAACTGAGCCCAGTGCCCTCCCCGCTAAAAGACTGTTGCTGTGTTCTTTATACCTATAGTGATGGTCCTAAATAAAGTCTGTGTTGCTCTGCTTTATAGAGGGCTATCTGGGCCTTGTTGTGATCCAGAGGCATTTATATTTGTAATGCCAGGGAAAAGTTATTGGAATTCTAGTGAGTAAACTCTAATCTACCACTTCCAGCACAACCTATGGAGAGAATAAAGAGATAAACCCATATCTGCAGTTGTAGGGAGCCTGGGGGTCCCAAGTCCAGTCAGAATGATGTCTACCTGGAACAAAGGCCATGAGCCAGGGAAAACTTGAGTTTTATTATTTGTGAAGAGTGGAGAGGTTCAGGATTAAGTGACTGTGAGGATGGCAGGAAGTACATAAGTGCTGTGAGCTGGGCCAGGTAGGACGCACAGTGGCACCTCTGCAATACGTGGAGAAGCAAGCAGAAAGAGAAGCAGATCCCGGTAACAGGCAGCCTCTCAGTTCAGAGGAATCTGCATAACAGAGTTCGCGGAAGTATCTTGTGCTTTTGGTCAGTTGCCTCAGCTTTGATGTCTGGCTTTCCTACCCTGACATGTCGGGGCCTCTCTCTTGAGGCTCATTCCCAGTCAACAGCATGTGGTTGCTTTTTTTAATTGTGGTCACTCTCAGTACTAGGGAGCTGTAGGTGGGGCATCACTGACATGTTGCATTGCTTCAAAGGTGACACATCAGCGCCTCAGATCAACCCATTTGCATTGCTTAAAGCCAATTGAGGGGGTGGAGTATTATCCCAGCCAGCTCTGCACATATCAGTACATGGAAGAAGGGCAGGGGTTCCAAACTAGAGACAAGTGGTCTCCTTTCAGGGAGAACCTTCCCTGTGGTCCTCTATACTGCTTGACCAAGTGACACTGAATAACTCTACTTTAACAAGATTATGGGCACACACACAGGTCATCTGTCTGTATGACAGGCCACATCCTTACTTTGGATTATAATGATTGTTGTTCTTATCCTTCATTGCCCTAGTCAGTGACCCGTATGTTACAGATACGTCATTTAACATCTACCTCAGGAATGAGTGAATAAGGTAGATGCATATTGGAAACTTCAGTAAGAATATAAATCAATTAAACACACTGAAAAGAAATTCCAGTTAATAGATAAGAAGCTGTTTTGATTTTATTGAACTAATCTTCTTCAGAAGCTGGAAGGCTCTGACACGGGGCTGATAAGTTCTCTCCTTGGGAACAATATGGTAAAGAATTCCTGCTGAAACCCAAAAATGTGATGGCCTGCATTCTCTTGTTCACACTGATGCAGGTTGAACATCTGTCTGATGCAGGATACTGGGGGTTCTGGCTCTAGGTCACCGCATTTTACATTTTTGGGAGTTCCTCACAGATTTCTTTTGAGTTTACTTTGTCCTTTCCTTCTCCTGTGAAAAACTGAGATACCCTGAAGCATAATACATGGTTTACTCATTTGCCCAAGTGTATTATTTGGAAATATGATTCCCATTAAAAGAGACTAAAAACAACTATGGGAGGGAGAGACAAAGAACACTGATTTAGTGTACTGTTAAAATTATCTAGTAATTTCCAGTTTATCCATGGGAAGGGACACAAGCTTTCATATTTGGAAATTTAAAAACATATGTAAGCAGCACTCCCCATCTCATGAGCTAAAAAACAGCTGGAGCAGTGTGCAGCCGTTGGGTCAGGAGCCGGAGTTCAGGTGCAGCTGTGACACCGGAGCTCTTTTGTCTCTGCCCAACTATCGCTTCAAAAGGTGCCTCCCCTCTCTGGGTGACTGAGAGGGCATGGACACCTGTTGTGGGGACATCTACAGGGGAGACGAGTTTGTTTTCTGGTTTCAGAGTTGTCTGTGGGCAATATGAGAGGTATACAGTAAATATTTTTATACACTGTAGAGTTCTCTCTGGGCATATCAAGGGCTAACCATCAGGGGAAAGAAATGTGACAGATGTCCTCCAAGTTACCTTGCTGAGCGGATTTACGGACTCACGCTGCTGTTTGATGTGACTTCCAGCAGACCTTTCATTAAATCCATGCCTCGAGCTGACCCACAGCACTGTGCCCTGCTCCCAGGCCCTGTTCCTCATGGGCAGCCGGCCAAGACCGCAGAAGGTTGTACTGATGAGCCCGGAGACTCTGGGGGGCAAGAGATGTTCTGCCCTTGTGTCCACAGGCACTGGCCATTGCTGCTCTACCCTGCCTGCGAGAGCCATTAGTGTGACTAGACATGCCCTGGACCTCTCAGAGCCACACAGAAATAGCAGCCAGCCAAAAGGGCTAATTATATCCCCCAAATTTAAGTGTTTTCAAATGGAATAACTTCAAAGATGGCTGAACCATGGGAGCCTCTGCTGTGGGTGTTTGTCCATTTCTCGTCATTGAGTTTGCTTGGTCTGCCCGAGAGCTGCACAGCAAGAAAGAATTTTATGACTGCATTTACTCAACCTTTGCTACACACAGTTACACGAAGGGTGTGTGGTTCATGCAGAACCAAAATTCAAGAAATGGCTGATTAGTGGGAAAATGAGCCCTGACCAGTAAGGAATTCCTACCATGTAAATGAATCCTCGTGTTTGTGACCTGAAGGAATTTTTTATTTTGCAGTGCTAGAGGCATTTTACAAGGTTTTGCTAATCTGCATATCACACCTGCAGGGCTTAAAGGCAGCAAGCATTTTACTATTAAATGTAGCAACATCTTGCTGCTACGTATTTTAGGAAATGACTTGTACAACAAGATGCCGCGAGCACATCCATAAGATCCCTGCAGTGCTCCCTGGTGACCTGTCTTGCATTCATGTCCACTCCTCATTTGGGAGCTGGTCACTGGTGGGATGATTATTGCAGCTCCTCAGAGCACTCAGAGTGCCAAGCCCTGTGCAGTGTACAACTCCAGGGCTTTGCCCATTGCTGGCTTCTTGCGACAAGGAGGACCAAATTAAAAGAGACGTTGAAAAAATTAGCAGATGATGCTAATCTGCAAGCATCTGCTTATCCCTTCCTCCAGGTTCTTCATCTTTGGTACCTACCAGTTTCTTACATCCCTGAGCTGCTATCGCATGTTTCAGTCTACCTGGGCTAAGGATGTCAGTTCTGAGTGAACAGCACTCTTAAATACACAGCTAGAGTCTGTCAAGGCTTGGGCGGGGAACGATTTTAGGAGAAATCTGAAGGTGGGGGTGATAGAAGAACAGAGTGGGTGTACAAGGACCACTTAATCATCCTCCTCTGTTCTTTTGTCTCTTTTAGATTTCTCTTTGTTTCCTGCTGCCAGCACCTCATCTGGCCCTCCAAAGTTTAATTTTCTCATTTTACAACTCCTTTTTAATAAAAGCATCTAAACCTTTCCTTGTTTCCTTCCTTGAGGATAAATTAAGATGAAGTTTTCTGAAAGAGTTTTAATTTTGTTAGCAATTATGGACCACCTAGCATGTGGGGGTGGCTGGGATTTAATAATGAACAAAACATGATGTTTACTCTGAGGCTCACATTACCTTCTTTCAGACTTGCCACATTTTGGGGAAAATCTTTTGCAGTAAAGCAATCAGTACATGCATTTTCTCCATGTATTATATACTGCAAACAAACTTGGTTTAAAATTATGTTCAAATATTTAATTTATGTAAAAATATAAATAACAGCATGCATGGTTTTGGCATGTTTTGCCAAATTCAAAAAATTTGCCTATTTCATTTGAGTTGTACCTTTGGATCATGACTTTGTGATGCCCCCTGACCTACTGTCCTTTCCTGAGCAGTGGAAAATGCTCGCTCCTCTCTGATGTACGATGGGGTCTCTGCCTGCTACATATTGGGTATCACTACTAGATAGGTTTGGTTACCTTAATAATAAACTAAACTCCACCTGTGCTGCTGAGAAATCTCACGGATTGATGGGTCGCCGCTTCTATTGTGCTTGTATATCTTTGCTCTTTTTTATTCCAAGGTCTTCTCCCTATTGCCTAAGTCCCCTCTCTGAAGTAGTCCTACTTCCAGGTAGAGAAAGATGAGTAGGACATTTATTTTTTCACTGTCCAAATGGACATGGCTTCCCAGGAGTTATGCTCTTTAACTTCTATTTTGTGCATTGTTTTATTTTTTAAGGGGTAAACATCCATAGAGAATACAGCTAGCAAACCAATAATTGAATTTCACAAGTTAGTTTTAAGAAATCGAGGTTTTTACCTTTCTCTGAGCTGGACTGGTCCAATAAGTGACTTTGAAGTGAGGTCATCTTCCCAAGGCTTCAGTTTTATCCCTTAGTAATTGCAGGCTTTGTAGGTAAAGACACTGCTGCCAACACCCTGCTCACCTCCAAAACACTGTGGTCCTCTGAGGCTTCCTACCCCTGGTCTGCCTCAGTCTCACTCATCACTGAGTTCCTGCTTCCTTACCATTAACAAGTCCCGGCCAGTTTAAAACATTGGTGGTATGTACATGACTGTGCCACTGACCAGCTTGTACCTCCCAATAGGACAGTCCCATGCCACTCAGTGGGACAGTCATGCAAGTACCACTGATGTTTCAGAGGTGCCCGGCAGCAAGACATACAAATCATGGAACTGTCAGGAACACGTAAATGCTATGTGGTCTGAAACAGCAGCATCACCCTCGCTTGGGAAACTATTAGGTAGAAAGGTAAATTCTAATCCACAGCACACGTACTGTATCAGAAATGCTGTGGCTGGAAATCTGAGCACACTAGCTGTGTCTTTGAAGTTACAGTCATTTTATGATAAATAATTTCAGTTATGATTTTTTGTATCCTTTTAATCTATCTTTTACTTTTCAATCCTTTCTCAATTTGAGGTGAGCTGGTGTTGGGCTCTGGTTTTTGTATGGTCTCTATACCATTTTTTCTACCTCTTGTGGTTCAGGAAATATATTGAGTGCTGAAAAAAAATCCCTATTAATTAAGTATACCATCAGTATGATACCAAATAGACTAATATTTTATGATACTCATTTAAATTTTAATAGTGACTTTTCCCAAGAGCTCTATGCCACATAAAATAGTTCCTGCCTTATTTACAAACTACCTTGCCTTTCATTCCTTCTCTATTGATTTACCTCTTCATTTTGCAGACCTCTTCTTTTATCTTGGGTTTTCTCTCTATAATTTCTACTTTTCATGGTCAAATCATTTATGGGACAGAGGGACAAAGAAAGTAAAGCTTTGTTTAAGTGTATCATGATGCTTCCCTATACCAGGAAAGAAGTCACAGTGTTTTATTAGTATCTAAAGCTGTGATTTAAAGCCTATGTACATGTCTGTTTTTTTTATTGTTGTTGTTTTTTGAGACAGGGTCTTACTGTGCAGCTCAGGCTGGCCCTAAACTCATTACGTAGTCCAGAGTGGTGTTGAACTTATAGTGATGCTCCTGCCTCAGCCTCCCAAGTGCTGGGATTACAGGCATGGGCTACCATACCCAGCCTTTCATGGCTAATTATTAAAGCATAATGGGCATGCTTTGTAAAAGACATGAGGAAAAGTACATGTGTTTGCCTGCCTTCTGCTTCTGCTAGCTACGTCTCCGACAGATGGCCAAAGCATCTGGGCAGCCAGCCAGGAAGGCTCGCTGATGGGCGCTGTTCTCAGTTAGCAACCACGCCTGGTCACCTCCATGAGTCAGAGCACACGAGAGACATGCATTAGGACTAAGCTTAAATGTAAAACCTTAACTGTCCACCAGAGTTAAACTAAAATTAAAAGCTGGAAATACAGCTGGAAAACATGGCTGAGTTCCTTGCAGTATAGCAGTGGTTTGTGTCAGACAGGATCAGTGTGTGTTTTTAATCATCCAAGGTGATCTCTTTGGCTTAAAAGATCACAGCCAGCATTAATTAAGCACGTCATTCGCTGCTGACGACCAGTTGGTGTACATGTTGTTTTTATTTCTGTGTAGCTGTTTTCTGAAGTAGAATGTTCCAGAATCAACGAGGACATATATGTGACAGGGGAAACAACAACTCCTTACAATTAGTTTGCCATAAAACTATGAATGGCAATGTCTGAGAAGGCAGTTAGCTTTATAGAGCATGGAAAATTTATTCATGAAAAGATCTACAAGAAAATTTGGGTAAATACTGTGAAACAATCACAAGATAGTGACTAACTTTGCAATTCCGATGACATTTTTGGAGGCTGTGTGCCACATAATGAAGGAATGTTAACATTTTGTGAAATGAGATGGAGGCAACAGGGTAAAAAGGGAAAAATACACTTTTTTTTAAAAAAAGTGAAACACATTTGTCTTAGGCAAAAAAACCCATGAGATGGAAATTTCAAGAAAACTAGAAAGATTAATACAGTCAGCATCAATGACACCCACAGGAATCTTCTCAGTATACCCCTGAAGTGAGTGAAATAAGACAACAGAATCAGCAGGGATATCAAGGCTCATGCACTTAAAATTAAGCTGAAGTAAGAAGCAAGAACCTCCAGGAGCTGTTGTCCTCCTGTCTTTCCCTGCGGGTGGGTTCTCCCCTCTCTCTGTAGAAAGACCTGAGTGCTCTTCTCTCCTGTGGGCTTGAACAGATGAGATACTCCAGCAAGCTTCAGGCCACTGGAAATGATTTCATCTTTTCATCTGTGTGTCCCTGTGCTCCAGCCTGGAGGACCTTAGTAAGCTGAATGTTGCGTGACTGAATGGGACCATAAAGAGCCTTTGGCCAAAAAACTACTGGCCTGATACCAACCCCAGTCCTTGTCTAAACTTGGTTGATGGCCCTATTAGTCTCAGGCCCCTGCCCAGATTCTGACCTCCCAGCAGCTTGGAACTTAGTAGCTTGGCTTTCTGATCCCTCGTATCCCACAGGAAAGTGCCAGGGATGGGGTGTGAAGGAAAGATGAAGTGGATTCATCACTTAATGCACCTTGTTCATGTGAGGACTCTAAAGGGAAGAGCTGAAATGCATATCCTCTTCACAGAAATCCTCTGCAATTCCTTCTAGAAATAGCAAGCGAGGTCTTCACTGTTCAGAAAAGGTATGCAGTGAGTTGTGTGGACTATGAAATCAAGACAGAGGAAGGATTCTCTGGTAGTAGTTTTGAGATTGGGCCAACTGAATCCTTTTTCATCCCCCAAGTTCTTTTCACTATTAGCAAGTCTGTAGTGACTGGCATTTTCTCCACTGAACAGAAAAGAAGACACACAGATATCTTTAGGAGAGGTACTAGGTAAAACATCCTGTGATACATTCCTATCAGGGATGCCACATCAGAATGCCTCATCTTAATTTACTTCACTATGAATGAACTGACCAACTGTGTGATTAAAGAGAGATAAGGAAAAAGGTATTCTGTAAGGAAAGGCAAATTCTTACAGAGATAAAAGGTCAGAGTGCTTAACAGTCATTGCTACTTACCTAAAATAATACTTATCCTGCCTAATAATGTCCTCTGTCACATCAGCCAAGTGTTCCCAGGGGCAAAGCCGCTGAGATTGAGAGTTGAAAATGTGAGTGCTCTTAAGTATTCTAGTGTTTGTCTTTTCTACCTGGACAACTGTTCACTAAATGCTAGAGTGAGAACCTTAGTATTTCAGCTCTGGATAGTGAATCTTATGCATACCTTAGAGTACATAGACATTATTATGGTTTAGGTCTAAAAGCCCCCCAAAGCCTCCCTGTTCAGAGGTGAGGTCTCATGGGAAGCAGTGAGGCACTGAGAGGATGACTCGGAAGGTCCTGCTCCAGGACCTGGCTCTTTCCTTCTCTTTGCTCCCTGCTTGCCATTGGTTAAACAGCTCTCCTCAGCCATTTCTGCCTGGGAGCCAGCCAACCACGGACAGAACTCACAGGAACTGTGAGCCAAGACAAACCGCTCTGCATTTAAATTGTAGCTGTTGGTTGTTTTGTTCCAGAGATGAGAAAGTGACTCAGGCAGGCATTCTCAAAGATTCTTTGCCCCTGAAACAGATGAAAAATGTTTGAAATCAATTTAAGTCAAATGGTTTCACTAGAAATTTTGATGGGTCATTTCCAGAGTTAAAGAACAAAATATGCTGCATGTTTGCTGCCATTGCAGAGGGAAGCCTGTGCTGTTCTCCGCCTCAGCATTTCATTCTTTCAAGGCATCAGATATTTTTTCTAGGTGTTTATAGTCCTACATTTATTTCCCTCAGAGCTGGTCTCATGTACAAGGAATTACCTGTGCCATTGCTATTGTTTGCTATACGTGTGGTCCTTGTGTCTTTCCTAAGCAATTGCTGAGTCGTGGCTCACACCTTTCCAAAACATGTAGAACTGATAACAATTGCAAGATGTGCAGATTGGACTGTAAAATGTGCCTCTGCCATGGGAGCCCTGATTGTATCCATTACTGTTCTGTTCCCACACCTGGTAAGCTGGAAATTTCAAGGCTGTTTCCTGTTGCCTTTCTTCATCTTCACTTACATTGCTTTTATTAGCCAATTCAGTTAGAGACAAGAATGTTTTCTCAGGCATCTCTCTAGACTGTGCCAGCACACTTATTCCAGGATATATGCCCACACAACAAAACCATCCAAAAAATGTTCTGGGATTGAAAAAATCATTTTCAGGACCAAGACCAGTGACATAGGGAAACCAAAAGGCATTAAGCTTAACAATCTAGCACTGAAGCAAGAAATTTGGAAAGTCCTTTGTTGGTCTGTAATTATAGGGTATATCTTCTAATAATATTCATGAAAATGTTCTCTGTGCAGCAATTACTTTTAGAAATCACTTTATTTTCTTCATTAGAATCACAGAATTTTAACTATGCAAGAGGCTTTAGTATGATTTTGCAATGGCAAGCAGAAATACTGAAACAACACCTAGAATTTGGAGGCAGATTTATTTACACTGAAAGTCACTGATCAGGGGGCTGGGGATTTAGCTCAGTGGCAAAGTGCCTGCCTGGCAAGCACAAGGACGTGAGTTCTGTTCCTGGTACCGGAGAAAAACAAAAAACCAAAAAAACAAAAAAAAAAAAGAAAGTCACTGATCAGGATCATTCCCAGAATATCAGGACCTGATCTCTGGAGGTCTAGGGCTTATATGGGATAAGCAAGCAGGAAGTACAGAAGTAGAATGGCTTGTCAATTGGGGATTGGTTTATACAATGTGTATCACAGTGACCAGCTGTTTCTAAGAGACAAAAGCAACAGGAACTGGAACAGGAACTATTACCAGGGCAACTAACAAATTGAATTATACTGGCGGTGGGGGGGTGTGCATTTACTGGTACAATTAATCCAACCTTTCTCTTAGGAGAGTGTCTTGGCTGAGGTTCCCTGAAAGCAGAATATAAGTGAAAGGATTTTATATTACTTCTTTAATAGAGGTTTAATCCTTGAAGCAAGTGAGGAGCAGTGGGAGTAAAGAAGGACGGAAGTAGCAAGATACATTGTTGAGCTGGCTGCTGCTAAATGCAATGTGTTGTTCCCTTTACTATGGTTCTATGCTGGCAATGTTTGTACATATAAACTCTGACTCTTGACAACAGTCACTTTGCATAAGAAATGGTCAAGAACCTGTTTGTGGTTCAGGTTTTCTTATTTGTTTGTTTGTTGTTTTGATTTTTTAAGACAGGGTCTCACTACGTAGATTAGGTGACCCTGAAACTCAGTATGCAGCCCTCCAACTCTCAGTGATCCTGCCTCAGCCTCTTGAGTGCTGGGATTACAGATGTGAACCACCACATCATGTTATGATTCAGTTTAATAATTTCTCCTTTCCCTTTTTATTGGCTGTTTTCCTATATGTAGACATTCTTTTTTGTTTACTTTTATTGCAAAATTGTCTCTTATCTATTCAAAGCTTTTTTCATCATTGTCTTTCCTCATTCACTACTGCATTACCTCTGACAGGGTGATTATAGCTATTCACTTACTTAGTCCTCCTATCAATTTTCCTCCTACATGTAGTCCTTCTTGCATACCGTACTCAGATTAATCTTATAGTCAGCTTCTACTTAGAAATATCTGGGGTTCCTCATTGACTGGTGCGATGTGTGTAAGTTCAAATTCCTTTGACTGTGTGTGTCAGTTAAGATACTTTAAGATGGAAAAAATACAAAATCCATTTCCAATAAGATTGAGCAATGCAGGGACATATGATATTTCAAATATTAAGAAATTCATAATTATCCCCCCATCTTAGGTACTTTTCTTGTTCATGAGAAAAAATATCCAATACCCACAAGTTAAGGGAGGAAAGATTGATTTAGCTCAGTTTGTAGAGGTTTTAGTCCATAATCGGCTGGTTCCAAGACAGGGTGGCACGGCAGAGGGGCATCTCAGATGAGAAGCAATTCATAGCAGGCAGAAGGCAGGAAGACAGTAAAGCAGTGAAGTAGTGGGCAAGCAAGCAGCACGTGGCCATAGCAACCTTCTTTCTGTCCCTTGTGTTCTATCCAGGCTCTGTACCTCAGGATGGGTAGCACTCACATCCAGAGTGGGCCACCCACTTATCCACACTTAGAACACGCCAAACCAATCAGTGGACTAATTTAGTAATCTCACACCCTTGATTCCAGCATCACATACTCTAGATCCAGCCACCTCTGGAAAGCGCTACCTATGACCACTCAAGGCTTTGGGGAAATATCTAGATAAAAGTCATAACACCTCCCTGCCTTTAGCAGCTATCTAAGTCTCCTTTCTCCCCTTGTTTTTCTTTTTCTTTCCCTCTCTCTCTCTCTCTTTCTGTCTTTTCTCATTGGGTTCATTTTCAGGCTGATGATGAAAGAGTATAGAAGTTTTACATGTCACATGTAGATCTAACTTTAGATGACTAGAACCCATTTCTTCTAATGTTTAGGAGTGAAGTGCTATTAGCCAAAAGGCTCACAATAGATCACCCTCCCATGGAATTGATCATGTGGTTCTCCTGAACCAACCCCTAATTACGAAGAAATAAAGCTCTGTTACTGGTATAGGACCTCTGAACTTAACCTTGGGCCTGAAGGTGGGGTTAAAGATCATTGGGGTCATGCAAGAGAGGGCAGTCAACCAGTTTTATCTGTCTTATGTTCTCAAAATCTACAGGATCGAATCACCTTAAGTGAGTTTTCCAGTCCTAAACTGTATAATAGCCATGTCCAACTACTCATTTTAGTTCAATTTTTCCTGACACACTACCCTTAAAATATCTTTTCCTCTTTACAACCTGTTAAAATCATACCCTTCTGTCTGGGGCAGTCTTCAATGTAATCTTCTCAGTGAGTCTATAAAGTGATTTTCCTTTACTTAAGAACATTTTTCTAAAAAGTTGTATTTATCTCTTCTATTAGATTATAGTCTAATTGATGGTAGAATTTAAAATAGTCTCATTTTTACATGCTCCTGCCTCAAGCAACAAGTGCTGAATTTTATACTTCATGGTTAATATTTATGTTTTGAGAAGGTAAATTAAATGTTTAAAAGTGAGATGAAATAGGTTTCCATTTTTGATGGTTTTCTAGAGTTCAGAAAGTTCTGTTTTCCTAGCTTCTTTGTTCTGTAATTCTACCTTACAATTGGTCTAAATTCAAAACACTATAGATAGGACAGATTTCCTATAAATGCACCAAAAGCTTACATTTTCTCAATGAATAAAGTCCAATTTAAAAAAAAAGAAAAAAAATAGCAATGTATGAGGATCTTTTGGAAATTCCTGGGTTTATCAGACATTTTCTGGATTTAAATTTTACATATTAAGCCATTTTTCTGTATAGGGTTAAAACAGTCTCCAATTAGTACATGTTAACTTTTTCACTAGTGAACTGTGAAGTGTGAATTTAAGGGTGTGCAAGAGTAGTTAGAAAGGGGGTAAGCAGTTATCATGAGAGACAGAGAGTTCTGGAGCCAACATGTTTTGGACAGACGAGTATAAAACATTGGCACAACTCAGCAAGGAAAGGTATTCAGCACATCCTCAAATTCAAGTACAATTCAGCAAGGAAAGCTATTAATTTGACCCACAGAGACCATCAACTCCTCCCAGTATCTAATAACAAAGGTTCTAAAGTCCCCCATAAAGAGCAAATTTAGCAATTCCACTGTGCCCCTAACTCCTTCATAGCCGTCCTCATGAGTGTGGAATATCTGTTCCTAGCTATAAATCTCTCATGTCACCAGAAAATCAAGAGAGAAGATGCTACCAGTTTATAATTAAAAAGCCCACAGCATACATAGATAACAAAAAGCATTTTAGAGAACATCTGCAGTGTCACCTCCAGTTACTGCCCAGTGTGAGAGTTTAATGCAGCATATTCGCCTCTTATTACAGTAACATTCCACTGCACGCTTGTGCTCCTCGGGCAGACATTATACTAAAGCTGAATCAAAACAAAGCAAAAGCAGAGGTGATCTTGTATTACGTCTGAGAAGTTTTAACACTGTGTTTCATAATATTTTTTTTTTTTCTACTGAGGCAGTGTTTCTCTATGTATTCTAGGCTGGCCTTGAATTCACTATGTAGCCCAAGTTGGCCTCAAACTTGGAGCATTTTTCCT
>NW_004955408.1:36808051-36808918 GCF_000276665.1 Chinchilla lanigera
AAGTTGTATTTGCATTGTTGTTTGATTGTAAATATCGTTTCATTTCTTCTTTAGTTTTATCTGTGACCCATTGCTTGTTCAGGTGGGTGTTACTTAATTTCCATGTGTTTACTGAGTTTTTGTGCTTTCCTTTAGCGTTAATTTCCCATTTCATTGCACTATGTTCAGATAATATGCATGGGATAATTTCACTTTCTTTGCACTTATTTAAGTGTGTTCTGTGGATTAGTTTATGACCCGTTTTAGAGAACTTCTCATGTGTAGCTGAGAAGAATATGTACTCTTACATTATTTAGTGGAACACTCCGTAAACATCTACTAAGTCCATGTGTTCACAAGATTGGTTCTGTTCTGTTACTTCTTTGCTGACTTTTTGTCTAATTGATCTACCTCTTTGTCAAAATGGAGTATTAAGTTCCCTATTATAATTGTGTTATTGCTTTTTTGATTTTTCATGCCTATTAATATTTGTGGTATATAATTTGGTGCTCCTATATTTGGTGCATATATATTTATGATAACTATTTCTTTCTCTTGAAGTTTTCCCCTAACAAGTAGTGACCTTCTTTATCCCTTTTTATCATCCTTTGTTTGAAGTTTACATTGTTGGCAAACAAAATAGCTATCCCTACTATTTTCTGGGTTCTTGTTGCATAGAATATTGTTTTCCATCCTTTGACTTTCAGTCTATGAATTTCCTTTTTAGTTAAATGTTTTTCTTGTGTACTGCATATTGTTGCTTTGTTTATTGATCCACTCTGCCAGTCTGTTTCTTTTCATTGATGAATAGAGGTCTTTTACGTGAATGTTTATAACTGATATGTGTTGGCTTATCTTTGTGATGTTATTTTCCTGCTGTTGGTTCCC
>NW_004955408.1:36809798-36828993 GCF_000276665.1 Chinchilla lanigera
TAGATCCTATCCTCAAGGTCTAAAAGTCTATCCTCAATTTCATTCAAGCAGTTTTGCAAGGTTTTAATGGAATTTTTAATTTCTTGGATATCTGTTCAAATCCATTTCATGCATTCTGTCTTTTACTAGATCAATAGATCATTCACTGTTTGCATCCTCTTCCCATCACCTTTTATTGTTTTATCTCTACTGTATATTTGCTGAGCAATTCCTTTACAAATGCTGACTTTTCTCTTCTTACCTGAGAGATTATTTCTGGTCTGATTTCCTCTATAGCCTCATGGATTTTTTTCTTTACCTTGGTTGCTATCATTTGAGAACTATCAGGTATGTTTCTTCCATTTTTTTCTGTCTCCTTGTCTCCTGGACTTGTTCTTGTTTGGCTGGAGGTATGAGGTTGCATTATCCTTCTATGTCTTATCATTTTATATTTTGAAAGTTTTAATTTGTTTTCTTGTAAGTTTTTGTAGCAGGTAGCTATATCATTACTATCAAGGCCTCTATAGGTAAGGTTTGTTCTTTGAGAATGTCTTCTATGTGTAGTAGGTTCTTGGTTTGTAACTGCCCCAAGATCCTATCTTTCCAATTAATTAAGAGTGAGATGTTGGTATCTGTTTGGCTCAGTCCCCAATCCTGTGGTGCTGGGGTGTAGTGAGGTTATAACCCCAGAACTTCTCAGTATTTTTATAGAAGTGAGAACAACTGGTTAAAACAGATATGACATCCTAGCTAACACAGTGTAACTAGCAATAACAGCAGCATCTAGCACAGTTAGACACTGACCAACTGTGGTAACTACTGATTTTGTACCTTTAACCATAGGAGCAAAATCTATATTTATATTATGGAACTGATCATAAATTGGGAGCTTGTATGCAAAGTGGTTCCCCTTGTAGAGTGATTTTACCATGGGGTGGGGAAATTTAAGAGAGATAGTGAATAAAACAAAGATAACTGAAAAGAAAGTAGAAGCCAGACTGGAGGACAAAAGATGACCACACAAGCTTTAGGAAACTGGAGGAGAGGGCAGAAAAGCAAGAGTAAAGGTGTAAGCAAGGGAATATCTGAACTTGATGTCTGGGCTTAGGGGATGGGATTAGTTTTCTGTGGCTATATTTCTCTCCAGCCATGTAGAAAAAAGAAAAAAAAAAGAAGAAAAAAGAAAGAGAAAGCAAAAAGAGAGAAAAGAGGAAGCCCCACTTGCCTGCTTCTATTCAGTGTGTCCTTGTTCCTAAGCACAAGTCTGGATCACCTAACTTACCACCGGTTAGCCTGTATTATTACTGCTACTTCTGACAATTTCGTGTCACTTGTCCCACCTGTTTACCCTGTGTGTCCCGGCTGGGGCCCTATTGTGTGGCTCAGGTCCTCGCTGGTCTCTGTGTCTTCCTGCCCTGCTTTTCACCTGGATACTAGTATCCACAGTGGGCGGGGCTGGAGTCTCTGTCAATCCTACTTTTCTTGGCCACACTACTACACATAGAACCTACTACACATAGAAGACATTCTCAAAGAACAAACCTTACCTATAGAGGCCTTGATAGTAATGATATAGCTACCTGCTACAAAAACTTACAAGAAAACAAATTAAAACTTTCAAAATATAAAATGATAAGACATAGAAGGATAATGCAACCTCATACCTCCAGCCAATCAGATATTTTGCATTTTAATAACCAGTCCTATATTTTTATGCTTAGTGTTCATGACATATATGTTTTTATATCCATGTTTTTCCCACCTCTATGTGACTTAGTGTTTGCATGGTATCTCTTATGTGTGCTCAGACCAGGAAAGGGTGACTTCTAGTTGGAGTCCTCATATATTTTGAGAGTGATATCAATAGCAAATCCATTTGGATTACATGTGGAATGTGAAAGAAAGGATTGAAGGATAGCTCCAAGATTTTTTATTTCAGCAATTGAAATATCAGTGAGGTAGGGAAACTCATAGATTGAATAGTTTGAGGTTTAGAAAAATTGGTTAAATTTTGGAGATGTCATATATGAATGTAATTCATGAGAAGTCTGGACAGAAGTATAAATTTGGGGATTACCCCATCTAGGTAGTATGTAAAATAATGAGATGGATAAGAGCCCTTAGGGAACAACTGTAGATAGAGAAAAAATAGTAATCCTCAGGGTGCTTTCTGTGTTTTTAGTGCTTTTGTCTTCTTCACAGTTTATGTTGACGCTCCCTACATGATAGTGTTTAGTGGCTCTGCATTTGTGAAAGGATGGAGTGATGAGGGCCGGACCACTGTGGATGGCACCTGGTGCCCTTAGAAGATGCCTGAATAGAAAGCATTTACCCCAGTGCCCTCTCCCTTTCCCCAGGTACAGATTCAGCTCCTCTGCCCCACAGAGGATGTACATTAGAAGCATGATTCTGGAAGCAGAAGGCAACTGAACCTTCCAAAGCCTGCTGTTGGACTTCTCAACCTTCAGAAGTGTGATAATTTTTTTTCTTCTTTTTTGGTAAAGGGAATTGAGCTCACAACCTCACACTTGCTATTCAGGCACTGTGCCACTGAAATATATCCCTGGCAAATTTTCTTCTTTATAAATTTAATAACATGTAGTATTTTGTTATAGCAGCACAAAATGCAGAGATAATGTTTCAACAACAAAAGATCTACAAGCAAAGGAGAAAATGAAGATGTTTGGAAGGAGTAACTATTTAAAAAAAAAAACTGAAAGAAGCCCACTGTCCTGAAGCTGAGTAGACAAAGAATATGAAGGAAGAGAAGTTAGTGCTTTATGTCCAAAGCTGCTGCTGAGGCAAATAATAGGAGGATTCACAATCCCCCCTAAGATTTAGCAAATTGCAAATATTGATGTCCTTTACAAGAGCAATTTTGGTGGAGAGGTTATAGTGGTGGGAGGAAGTCTGACTGAAGGTACATTAATGATGGCAGGATAGAAACAAAAGAAAAGAAAGGGAATTCGAGGCAAGTCATACAGATAATCTTTGCAAGTAGATTTGCTGAAAAAAGAAATAAAGAAATGAAAAAATGGTGATAACTCTTGTAAAGAGGTCAAGAAAAGAAGTAGAAGTGTATTTCTATCCTGAAAGGAGTGGTCAATTAGAGAAACCATGATAAGGAAAAAGAAGTGCACTAGTTTACGTGATTAAATATGCCACAGAGGGTAGGCTGAGTAATATAGGGTGCAGTCGGTTTGAGGAGCAGCATCTCTTAGGCTGCCCTGCTGGATCACAAGGCAGTTGTCTAGGCAGAGCAGGAGGTAGTAAGTAGATGTCTTGCTGCAGCGTGAACATAGTCTTCTAATTGCTTCAATTCTTTTTTATTGAAGTGGAGCAAACCATTGTCTATGAATGAGGATGAGGAAAAAAGATTTGAAATTTTGAGGCGTGACTTATGAAACATTAATTCAAAAGCATAGAAGAGTTAATGGTCCCTGGGGTGTTTTACTTTTTCTTAATATTCTGAAATTTTACCAGTGTGTGATTTGATATAGGTTTCCTTCTCCCCTAATTGGTGCCATTTTAATCTGAAGGCACAGTTCCTCTCCAGCTCCCAGCAGGACATCACCATGAACAAACATAGAGGACTTCATGAAGATGAATCCTGATGAAAAGTACTATTGGAGAAGGAGTTTTGCCGTCAGAGTTCCAATGCCAGCCCAAATAGTTGGGCTTATTTAATAGGTAAGGAGAAAACTTTAAATATTTTAAGGATGAACAGAAAAATATTTAGTAGCTTACTTAAGGAAACATGTCTTGCCGACAGTTCTTTAAATGTAATTCACTTTCACCAATCAGTAGTGGAATAGTACCTGAAAGCCAGGCATCTCTGTAAAAGCAGCCCATTTACCCAATCCCTTGGTGCTCCTGAGACCTTGTCTCCTTCTTCTCAGCCCTTTTGCTTTTGATTTCTGTTGCTGGCTTCCTGGATTTAAAAGCATGCACTTATTCTTTTCTTTGAATTGCTAACTTCATATTTTGATCTCAATTTTTCATCTCCTGGAGTATAATGTCCCTGCAGCTTTAGGTGGCCTGGTTCCTTCACTGGCTGTTTGCTTTGTATCTCTATCTACCTCAGTGTTGGGACCTGTTTCCATTTCTACTAAGTGATAAAATGAATGATAGGGATGTGTCATGGGTAAGACTGGTTAAAGTAATGAGAGAGACAAGGAAAAAGCTAGGTGAATATTCCAGAGCTCGTGCAGTTGGCTCATAAAAGGGTTACAAACTAGGGCATCCTATACTGTATTTTTCCTCAAACAATTTTGTTGTAACGATAGTATTATAAAGGTCGTTTTGCCAGTTGGAGTTTGAACATTTCCATTTAATTGAGAATGGAAACCGAGTGCAATGAAACTGCTTATGACGTTAGAAAGTTGCAAATAAGTCATGTGGCTGTTGAGGTCACACAGACCAATGATCAATTGGACTCATACTGTGCTCAGTGGCTGTTAGGTCCTGCTATTACCACTCATGGTTCACCACAATCAGCCCAGAGATGAGACTGTGGAGAGTACTTTTCAATTTTTATTTTATTTCTCTGTAAGATGTATTTTTCTCTTGTCTTCACAGTGGAAAGTCACAGGTATACATGGTCACAGCAGGCTGTAGTGCACAGTATTTAGAACGAATGCTATATTTATCTCTCATAATACATGTTAGATTGATAGTCTGTGTCTCAGCTACCAGGCATCAGTGCCAGTGGGATTTGCTTAATAAGGAAGTCTTTGTAGAGATAATTTATTGCAGAGAAATTTACTGTGGAATTTGAGTTAGAGATACAGAACTTAAAATTTTTTCTAAATCACCAAAGACTCGGGGGATTCTCAGTGTGCTCTGTTCTCACAGAAAAGCGATCTCACAGTGCAGATTGTGACAAGATATGGCAGGGCTTACCTTTGTGTGAAAATAATTACTATTTGAAAGGATAACCTTCGCTTGCCTACAGAAAGCCAGAATGCTTTTGTGATTGACTGAATTTTTACTCTGTACCCTAGTGTTTTGATATCACAAACTCATTCACTAAGTTCACAATGAGAGATCTGCCCAATTTTAAAATTAAAGTGAAAAGTAGAGAGCTCCAGCATGAGCCACATCTTTCATGCGCCCACTAATTCTGAAGGGAAATGGGAGACAGTTGGAGCACTGCCCCGATCAAATTATTCAGATGCTGCTGGATAATTTATTTTATTTTGCATTGCTAAGGTCTTGTATATTTTTACAGATAATTCATTTTTAAGTCAGTCCTCATTCCTTATAAAGAAGAAGTTTGCAAATGCCACCCAGTGAAATGTCTGGAAGGTAGACATTAACTCAATTTTAATTTTCTTCCACCCCTTGTCATCATTTCTTCTTTTCTTTAGCCCAAGTTGGGCACACACCAGCTTTTCAAGACAGTTTTATACAACCCAGACTGAAAATGCCTGTTTCCCAGAGAAATTTCTGTAGCAATAATCTCATGCATTTTCATTCCATTTATTCTTTGAATGGCAAGAAGAAAGCTGACTAACAGTAATGGCAGGGATATTTCAGAGGCTAAACTTGTTATTTTGAAGCAAGATTATGATTTAAACAGAACTTGTGTTTACTGATCTCTGACTCTCAGCCCTGGAGTCTTCCGTCTGTGATTGTCTCATGACAATCTCCAGTGTCCTAGTTGAGTTCCTGACTGGCAAAAGGATGCTGTTTCCTCACCAGACAGTGAATTCCCAGCGTCTCCTGCCAAGGAGACAATTGTTGTTAATCATATAAATGCACTGCCCATCACCCTAATAAAATATTTTTCCTTTAGAAGTAATTATCAAATAATGTTAAATATAGGTGTCATAAATGCTATGAGACAGAAAATATCCAATGCAGAGTAAATTGATCCCTGGAGTACTAAAAACATGTACCATTTGAGGAATTTTTTTCTGTATAGAGGAAACATAATAGGGGCAGGGAAAGAAAACTTTGGGACTGGCTGTCCACAGGATAAGACTGGTGACCTCTCCTCAGCATCTTCAGTACTTGCTGGAAACCGTACCAAGTTTTAACTTTTGCTGGTATCCTGCCATGCTCACTTGACTATGGGTCAGATCTACTTAGCACTGTATATGAGCGCACACAGTGGCAAATTCTAAAAATGCAAACTACTAATGCATATTACACTGCTATTATCTGTCAAGCAGGCCATTTAATTTTATCAATAGCTGCACTGGCAAGTGAGGAATTCAAGAACTATTTGGAAGAAAGCTGAGACAGGAGAATTAGAAGTTTGAGTCCCACCTGGGTGACTTAGTGAGATGATCTCAGAATAAAAAAATAAAAATAATAAAAGAGTCATGCACGGGTTCCCTGGTACAGCACCACGGATTTGCCCTTTGGTATAAATACATTTGTCCATTTATCTATACCAAAATAAATAAACAAAAACAGAGTATCGAGAAATTTAAAAACACAGTGAGAAGAAGCAGGTATGGTTATTACAGGTCTCAGAACTTGTGGTGTTTATTTAGGAAGAGAAAAATAGATGTGAATGAGTTCCTGCCTCTAAAACTCACTGTCTCTAGGGTTGAGAGGTGCATGGCAGACTCTACATCTGAGGAGCTTAACGTTTGGCTGTATGAATTATTCTTTCCTGCTTCTACTGTCCTGCAGGTGCCCAACCATCCATATAACTGATTGTAGCATCTGATCTTTTTAAAACTTTATCACAAAAAGACCAATTCAAAACTTCACATCAAAATCTAAACTATAAATATTGTTTTCTGAAACAGCAATTTAAAATATCTCCAAGTGTTTCTTTCTCAGTAGATTTTAAAACTCTTTGTCCGGTGTTTTCAAGCCTCTTGAATGATGTCACTAGGCATATTCATATTCCTGACAATAGGCTAAGGTCATATGCAGAGATGTGGAAATTGGCTACGGGCCATGTTCTTTCTCGTTGCCTTCATTTATAACAACGGTGGCCTGTGGGGCTTTTGCTTCTATCCTTATGAAATATTTGCCTTAAGAATGCTTTTAAAAGGAGATGGCATTGTGCGCTATTTGGGTCTCAAATGAATTGCTGACTGATTAATGGACAGACTGGGTTTCACCAACTTTATCCCTCTTTCCCTAGTTAATGCTTTCTAGCAATATAAAACCACACATCACAGCCTATTTCATGGCATGTCAGCCTAAAGTATTTTCTAACCTTCAAATTAATACTTACATAGTGGATCTCAGATTATACTTGTGGTTCATTAATAAGTTTATGAGTTAATTATGTTTTAAATTTGTCTTTAATGTGTGATACATGACTTCAGGAGCCAGCTTTTCTAACAATACCTCAAAACCCTATCTTGGGCAAAAAACATTATACTGCTGCTCTACTCACAAGACTGGAAATTTTGCACAGCTGGATTTGTTTGTACAGAATGTTCCATGTTGTGTCTTTGAATCCAAACAGTCTCCAAAAAGTTATTAAGAGCTTCACCTGCTCTTAATGCTAGGGACAGTTTGAAGCTGAAAGGATTTCCAGTTCTAATGTCTTTGCCAAGTTTGAAAAAAGCAATTTAATAGCGCCTTGGACCCCTTTATGAATGCGAAGTTCCCCACTGCTTTTGAAGAGCAGCCTATTGCCCCTGAGTCTTTGAACAATCCCTAAAGAGGACACTGCGTGGGAGGAGGGAGCCAGGACCGCGCATATTATCTGCAGCAACTGGCACAATCCACGATGAATGGCTTTTTCTCCTCTCCTCTCATCCCCTGTGATTAGATATAAATTTGCTAGGTATGTCCAGGATACTAATTACATCATCATGAGGAATATCCTAGTGGGGAAATCTTTTCTTTTCAGATCAAAAGGATGGCCAGCGGCTACTGTGTTGAATCCAGGCATCCGCAGGAGATAGTGGCAGGGATGAGAGAGCCGCGCTGCCCCTCAGGAACATCTGCTCACGGAAATGATGGGAAATTAACCATGGACTGGGAGGCAGCTGGGAAGCACATAGCGAACAGGCATGGGGGGAGGCTCCCCAGGCCGGAGGAGATAATATGAGAAAGGATCTGATGAAACCTAGAGGTCCAGGGCAATAGGAGAATCTTGGTTTATTTGAACAAAGCATTCAGAACAGGAGACCTGGGTTTACATATAAGTTCTGATCCTTGCTGACTGAATGTACTTTTCTTCCAGAATCTCCTTTTCCTCATGTGTAAAGTGAGGACTTGGAAGAGTTACCTAGTGTGTTATTATGCAGATTAAATATGATAATTATACCAGACAGCTCTTATATTTTATAGAACTATACCCACTTTCCTCATTGATGTTTTGAGCAGCATCTTTTCACTTTCTTCAGGATTAAAATGTAGCAAGTAGTTAATAAGCATACTAGTTTTAGGAAATGGCCTTCTACCTGGAAGCAGTCCCTCAGCACTGTATTTATAATCCAGTATTGAATGCTAGGAACAATCAGTACTCAGTCAGTTGATTTTAGTGACAACAAAAAGAGACATCGGTGACTCTAAGAATAGACTGTCAAATAATAGCCATATTGTGTTCTTAAAATTTCAGAGAAATTGACTTTACATCCTGAGGTAAAAAATACAGTTTTCTTAAAACACTTTGAGTCATGTAAATGTCCATGGCCTGAGGGAGAACAGATACATCATCTGGTTCAAGTTCACAGTGTACAGAGGAAGGGTAAAGACCAGAGAAAGTCTAGAGACCTGGTTGCATGATGTGATCCAGATGGCTGGCTGTGGTCAAAGGTTCCTGTTCCTCTTCCCCAAATGGAGTGATTGTCAAACGTGATAACTGATTGGTTTCTTGCCCCGCTGTAATTCCTGCTGAGTTGCTATGGCGCCCAAACCAATATGGCACTGGAGGTCATGTGGTATGGTGCTGAGTCACCATGGCATCCAGCTAATATGGCGCAGGCCACTAAAGGCCATGTGCTAAGCCCCACCCTTCTTCCACTGAGTCAAATTACAACTTCCTACTTCCCTTTTTGTAATATCTTGTTCCCTTTCCCCATGCTCCCACCCAATCCTGGTCTGCCATGTCAGGCAGTACACCTCCTAAACCCCACCTCCAGCCTGGGGCTATTTAACCTTGGACCCCACGAAAGATCGGTAGAGGCCATGTTTTTCTCTCTCCTGTGGCCTTTCCGCGTCCACAATAAAGGAATTTCATTCTGTTTTACTTCTCTCTGTGCTGGAAAAACCTATCAATAGCAACACATTTTTCCTTCTCTCTTTGCAAGGTGGGCGGTTCAGCTGGGTCTCACCGGTGGAGATGATGTCAGTCAGTTGACAGATAAAGAAGTGAAGAAGCAGCTGTGTCTGTATCCCTCCCCTGGTCTGTTAACTGGACGTCCATTCCATAGATGGCTTTGGAATATTTACCTCGTGGTGCCAAATCCATCTTTTCATCTCTGGAAGAGGATAAAGCAAGACGTTTACTCCCTGGGGCCTCCTTGTCCTGACATTTGATGTCTGAGACAGACGCGCTGCTTTCGTGCCAAGTTGAGTTCATTTGTTTTAGCAGTTAGCTTTCCCTTACCAACGTGAGGTTATGTCCTAGACTGTTTTTCATCCCTTACCTCCACAGTGGGCGGCTTCTCCTTTCCCTTTTATGCCCAGCCTAAAACAATGGCATGGCCCATATGGGCCCCTTTCTTTTTTTAACACATTGGAAATAAGCAAGAAAAGATAAATGCTCTAAGGAAGAAATTGGAGTGGAATAGAGAGCACCTGGAGAAGTCATAGACTGCAGCCAGTTCTTGAATAAAAAGGCTAATAACTAAAACTCATTACTTTTTAATCTCCTATAGAAACCAGCAGTTAGGGGGAGATTTTAGAAATACTACAGTATCTGTTTGCTTTGCTTTAAGGTGGTTGTTATGTATGTTCACCATAGACCCTCTGGACAGCAAGGAAAAGCCAAAGGAAAGTTCTGTACAGCTGATTGCCAAATGCATTCACTTAGGGACACTTGGAGCCTGACTCCGGGGCTGAACCCTGAGGACAGTGTCATTCCCTTTGTTACCATGTCAGTATCACAGTTCCATGTCTCAGTTTTCTTATCTTTAAAATGAGACTGTGATGGTTCACGTTTTAGAGGGTTATTAAGAGGCTTCTCAGATATAAGGCTTATAAATTTTCCAGCACAGAAATATACTCAATAGACATAGTGATATAAAGTGAAAATGTATTACTTGATTAATGAATTTTAGAAAGACATTAAAAACCCAAAAGGAAGAAGCTTTAGGGCAAATATATGTTGCATCTAGAAATGTATCAGTTTATTGATATCAATTTTTGTTCTTCGAACATTGGAGAAACCAAATGCTTTCCTTAAGCAACGGGGAGAGTAAAAGAATGATAAACTGTTGCCATAAGCACGTTGGGAGCTGAACTGAATTCCACAGATACTTTACTATTTCTACCTGTCTGGATCATTTCCCATAGATACTAATAAAAACTTTGGGAACAGTCCTTTATAAGGCATGATGCTTTATTACAAATTTATCCAGTTGTTTTCTTTTTAACATGTTTATCAAGTGTTGACTAAGTGTCATACATTCAGATAGGGAGCAGGATGGTTATTTGAACAGTCTAATTTTGGGGTGTGCCATCAAATAACACCCCAAGTTTACTGGCATAAGAGAAAAAGATCCAGTTCTATAATCAAATATGTTGTATTATCAGAGTATATAAGCATTACAGAAATAGAGGAGGAAGTGACAAATGATTTTTATTTTTGTTGAAAATGTCTTTTCCTTTCTCTAGAATAATTGATCCTAACTCTTAAGTGTTCTTCAATTAAATTTCAAGGTGAGGATAAGGAGATTATTATCTCTTTTTGATGTTATTAATAATGCTTACAGCAATGAATAGAATCTGGGTTTTCTGAATGGCAAGATTTATTAACAAAAGCACAGTATTGGTTTAGGCTTTACTTTGTTCAATATTTATCCTGTGTTCCTCTATTGGTTGCATGTTATCCCAAAAAAAGTCTCTCATAATCTCATATTAACAAACAGCTGTTAGTGAAGCTTGAGTTTTCTCTCTCAAATTTGTCCATGAATAATGAGTAGATTCAGTTAGGTGCATCACATAATCAGAACTTCCTAGAGGAACCCATCAAAGCCTTTGTGTGCTCACATTTCCCGTGGCCCAAGGAAGATGCCTGCATTCTCTGAGCTTTTTATGGGTGGGTCATACGCATTCCTCTCACCTGTTTTCATGGTGTTACACCGGTGCTGTGCCACAGGGACAAAGTCCTCAGAGCAAATCCAAACAGCCTGCAGTACCTAGAGTCTGAAGGAGTTGGAGGAGCATGTTTTCCAGGGATATGTTTTCTTCATTAAAGACTGTCCACTTGCTGACAGGAGGGTATACCTAATGGCATTGAGGTCATAGATTCATTTAGAAAAGAATTTGCTAACAATAGAGTTTCATGTTTTATTTTAATGATGTTATAAATGATACAAGTAATACACTCAACATGGAAAACAAACTATAGATGTTTTTCCTATGCATGTGTGTATACACATGCACACATATATATGTTACTCATGCTATTTTATAATCTTCACTGTCTTGAACACTGAGGAAATACTGAGAATGAGAATAATTCTTGAAAATTACTATTCTTTCCCTAAGATTTTTGATGTTCTGAGAAGCTTGTGACATTGTCACATACAGCACAGATAACCCGCAGCTTAGGTGTGTGTGCCTGTGTTCTCTTTGTACCATGTATCCTGGAGTATTCTGAAGCATGACAAGAATATGTGCTTTGGAAGCACAAGGAAATGGCTGGAAGTTTAGTTTGTTTACTTAGATATACGATCATGGCAAAATATATGTTAACCCTTTGCCCTACAAAATGGTAGTTTCATGTGGTTTTATAAAATTTGTAAACCTTTTGAGTATAGCTTTCTAACTGTTAAATACAGGATGATGCTACTGAGTGGAGTTGATGTGGGGATGCAGTTAGGTATAGGAATGCATGAAATACCTGGACTAGAATAGATGTCCAACGGATACTAATCCCTGGCCCCCAAATTTTCATTGGGAATATAGAATATGCTTGAGGGGTAAGTGAGTCTGAGTTCTTGGAGTAGCAGAAGCCAAAGTAAGATTAAGTTGGCCTGAACTTTTCTAAGAGGAATGTTTGTGAGAGAGGCTGGGGAGCCATTGGAGTAGGATAAGGGGCTGACTTGAAGGAGAGAGAGAAGGCAGAGAGACTGGGCTGAAGAGTGAAGGTCAACATGCAATTCCAAGAGAGTTTTAGTCTTGAGGCCAAAGTCCCCCATCAGAGGAGTCTGGAGATGCTCAGGAACAGACCCGCTTAGTCTCCTTGCCTGGTAGTCCCGACACTAACAGTCTCCGAGAGCAACTTCAGGAAAGAAGAAGCAAAGTCCTCAGATGGCAACTCTTGCTGCTCCAGGCCAGAGATGATAGGCATTTGCCAGTGGCCAGCTCTTGTCATGTTCCTTGATATTTTGGGAAGATTGACCTAAGAATGCTTGAATAGTTGGGAGGTAGACAGTCTCAAAGTTGAGTTTTTCTAGCAGTGTTTTATGTTCTTGTTCACACTTGCTGCCTTCCACCTGCCAGGTCAACCTTGACTTTTAATTCTTCTCTACTCTTAGTCAAACTCCATCTCTTTCTTTCATGGACCATCACATCTTTCCTACTACATCGTGAGCTCTATGAACCCAGCACGTTGAGACCAGGTTATGTCACTGGCAAACTCTCTCTTGGTTTTTTGTTTCTTCTTGAGGTTACATGTTCACATGAAATAATTTTAATTTTGTCTCATCAAGGGAGTCCCAGAGAAAGAAAATAGAAGAATTGATTGGTGTAACGCCCAGGGACTGGAGTCTTTATGGCACTCAAATTATTGTCCCCTGTAGTTATGATAATGATATTATAATTTTCTGAGTATTAATGAACTGATAAAATCATATGATGCCTCAAGATATAACCTCTGGGCTTTTCTTTCTCTTTTTTTTTTTTTTTGCATTTTCTTTTTATCATTCTGTAGAGACACAGAGGGACAGAAGGAACCCATAAAAAGTGACAGAACATTTTAGTTTGAGGCCATTATGAAAGATTATGCTGTCATTTTCTCTAGTTAACAAAAATCACATGCTGATGTCACCCATCAGAGCATGAGATGATTGACAACCCTGCCCTGTATACATTTCCCAACTTCCCTAGAGATTTAATACATTTCAGCAGTCATTGTAATTGTGTTAAAATTTGTTCTTTGCAAAATCATCACATTCAATGAGCAAATATCAAAGTTTGTATTAACAACTCAAAATAGTTCCAGCCTATAAATTGTTGACATGGAAACACATCTTTCTTTACCTTATCAGAACTCTGCACATGTGGCTCGTGGACAGGGCCTGAGATGAATCAGAAATACGCTATTTGATTGTGCCTTCAAGTCAGCAAGAGTTATGAAGAGAAAAATTATTATTCATATATTCTGTATATCTACAGAAAGCAATCAGTCTAATGGTGCCACCATGTTGACTGTTTTTCTGTCCTGTTTTATTAAACTGGACAGATTATATTCTTATATAATCTAATTTTGCCAGCTTTTGCATCAGAGTAATTAACATATGTTTATTTTGAAGATGAAGCAAAAAGCCTATTTCTATATCAATGTTATACTTAAAAGTTGAATATATTTTGTGAATCTAACATACAGAATTAAGAGGAAAATGTGAGGAGGAAAAACAGTGTTCTATAAAACACAAGGTTCTAAACCATGTTAAAAAAAAGTGCTAAAGGAGTTTGAGTTAACCATGTGGATTCTGGAACACAAAAGCCCTGAATTTCAATGGTTCATGGGGACTTTGCTTTAACTGTAAGGCTATGTGGATGGGAACAGATTTGTTGGTTTCTTTTGGATCTTGGTTATAATAGCCACAGTGAGTATTCTAATGCCTATGTATCACTGTGATTCTTACCTGTGAAAGATTTTGTTTGTATAAAACCACATCTGGGAAAAGATTTCATGCTACTGTCTATTCAAAAAGTCCATCTATATCCAAATACCAGCAAAAGAAGATAGGATGCCTTTCTCAGGACAAGGGGGGCAGATCAGGTAAAGAATTTAATGCCACACTTAGAATATGAAATTAAAATGATCATGGAGTAAATATCTGGCATACTTAATAGGAAGATAACATAGTATTTCCCTTTGTGTACCTTTACAGAAATGCTGACTATTAGATTCACGTTGATTGTAATCTTGAGAACCCCATGTTTTCAGAATTGCAGGTTGTTTTCCTCTCTGAATTCACAAGATCATCAGGAATGAGGAAGATGGTGCTGACACTCCAAGGTAAGGGCTAAAGGGACTGAGAACAGATCATTCTGCACAAGGCTGAGTGGGGTTGTGGTCTGGGACAACCAGTTTGAGTCTTTTGGTAAAGGGTTAATTGTCAATGACATTATCAATCACTTTGGGTCTGGTTATTTAATAAATAAAATTTTTCCCATCTGTATTTCCTTAGCATGGAGTTACATACACATCCATCCGTCTATCCATCCATCATATATTTATCAAATATTAGCCATGTGTTAACCACTGTGCCTGTTAAGCATGTGAAAATTGCTTTCACAGACAGTAGAAGCAAGGGAAAGGGGTAAAAGGCCGAGGGGATATTACATTTTTCTGGTTCCTTTAACTATATTGATAGGTCTTACAGAAAAGGATTTGTGTGACCTTGGTGAATAGGGTGAAGCACACTGGGGCACACTCACAAGCTACTGGTAGTTTTTCCATTAATTTAGAACGAGTCAAGTCTACTCATTGAGACTTTGCTAACAGTAATAAGGCAACTGGTGCTGTAGTAGCTGGCACAAATCTCAGGTCCCCGTCACATCCCATCAGCTCCTGTGTACATCCACAGAGCCAGCGGCTAATCCTGAATTCAGTCCTCATGAGCCCTTTGGTGTGGGCCCAGAGAGCCACATTAAGCCATGTGCCCCCTTCAGGTTTAGCAACTGGAACAAATTTGAATTGTTGTTGTCAACTCTGATAACATCTCATAGACTTTAATTAATTAAATTAAGAATACATCCCCATACAATTATCTTCACTCCAACAACATTTATTAAATTTGGGGGAACAGATGATTACCCCAACTCAAGCAAATTTTTTACTAGATCTATAAGACTGACTCCATATTAATCTGTTTTTATGTTAATGTTTTACCACAAAATTTATTTTTATTATAAAATTGTTTGCCAATGAAAAAAATGGGTATATGTTTATATTTTACAGGGGAGAGCAGAAGAAATCAAAGTACATGAATAATCAAATCAGAAGTCATCTTGAATTAGTGCTAAATTCAAACCATTATGATGTTCAGTACTGGAATATAATCCCAACGACTATGGCAATACTGATGGCAAAAGAGACATGATGTTTTGGGAAAATCACCTTCACTTGCAGGGCAACACTTACCCACACGTGCTTCTCTCCTAACTCATCACCCCCTTTGCCTCAGACGTATCTTTTTCTAGTCTTCCTAACTAGTGTTAGTTATGAACCAGTAGTAGTCAGCCTCAGAGAACAGTTAGTCTGCCTGGGCGAAGACAGGCTCAGTGAAAGGAATACATATGCAAGGAATACTTTTAGTGCTTGAAATATTCCCGAGGGTGTCTACATACATCCAGGCAATAGAAGTACCTTGGCCCCTCAGAGACAAAGTAAGTCCAAGCAGAGCTCAGGGCCCCTTCATACCTGAGCAGCCAGTCCTTGAGGCACAGGGGCTCAGTCTCCTGGATTGCCCCCTGGAGCACCTGAATTTCAACCAACAAGACAGGCCCACTGGGCAGGTGCTCTGACCTCCCACTGATGCTTCACTATCACTTAGAATCATCATAAGGCAAAACGTGGAAGGCAAAGAAGGAGGAAGGCTGGTTAAAGACAAATGGTTGTAAAATAAATAACGGAATGGAGCTTGGCACAGGATGTGATGGTTTTTGAGCACCAAGGTTCCCATGTTCAGCTAGAGTGGAATATTTATTGTCTGTTGGCAACTAGATTTAGGGTTGCAGGTCATTTGAGTTTTTAGAAATGAGAGTTTCATAATTTTATGTTGAATCTGTTATTAAATGGCAACAATATTATGAAGACACTCTTGTGGCACAAATACAAGATACATTTGAAGTATTAGGCTGCACCTTGAGTTTTAGAATTCAGACATGTTTATAACATAGATGTTTCTGGCTCTCCACTTCCTAAAAACATACACTTGCTAGCAGCAAGTGCCTGGACTTTAGGAGTGCCTGGAGAGCAGAGGCTCCTCTTTCCTTTCGCAAAGGGAAAGCCAAACCCTAGTGTCAAAATTTCATATCCTAGTCCTCTTCTCTTGAGCTTCTGACAAACAGTCAGGCTTCCTGAGAGCAAAGGCTACATTAGCTTTCTTAAACAATCTGACGAAAGTCTTTCTCATCTCTGAGACAATGGGTACCAAAGAATTCTGCCATAAAATCAACAACTATCAGAAACAGAGCCTGACAGGTGCTAGTGGTCAGAGATTGCCAGCCTTCCAATCGATCGCAAGTGACCTCTCAACTGTTTAATGACCTTAATATTTTACAAAACTTTTTTATGTACAGCATTTCATTAGCTTCTTTTGAAGAAGAAATATTATCTCTCTATTACAAGTAAATAAAGTGACACTCACAAAAGTGAACTATCAAGCGAGTTTATGAAGCTGGAAAGAAGTGACTTGTGGGTTGTGATCTCCAGCCCATGGAGTTTTTCATCAAATAATCCATTATTGTCTGCAGGGCCACACATGTAGTCTAGCTCTGTTTCACTAAATTCCCACAAAACCTTGCAAAGGAAAATCATTCGTGGTATAATCTAATTTAAATGGCAACATTTTTCATAGCCAAAGTACTATTTGTGACAGTGCTTACCATATGTCTCCAGTCATAATTGTAAAACTCAAAACTAAGGTATTAATAAAGCCAATTAAAAAATGACAAGCCGGGCATGGTGGCGCACGCCTGTAATCCCAGCACTCGGGAGGCTGAGGGAGGAGGATTGTTGCGAGTTCGAGGCCAGCCTGGGCTACAAAGTGAGCTCAAGGCCAGCCTGACCTGCACAGCGAAACCCTGTCTCAAAAAGAAAAAAAAAAAAAAATGACAGCTCACTTTAGCAATAATGCACAGAATATATGATATTTAAACATATTAAGGTAGATATTGATATTAATATCCTTATTGATTAGAGAGCCATTTTATAGACAATGAGTCAATGTTTTGACAAAAAAGCAACTTGGTAAAATTCTTTAGTAAAGAAATTTATATCTTTTAAGTTTATTCAGGTGCTCCTAAGCATATAAAGCTTTTTTTATTCTAGTGGTTTTCAAACCTTAATATTCAAGTATGCCACTGAGGGATCTTGTTAAAATGTAGATCTGAGGGGCTGGGGATTTAGCTCAGCAGCAAAGCGCCTGCCTGGCAAGTACAAGGTCGTGAGTTCTGTTCCAGGTACCAGAGAAAAACCAAAAAAATAAAAAAATAAAAAATAAAATGTAGATCTGGGTGACCCTCGAGAGTCTTCATTTCCAGCAAGCCTCCGGCCACTGCTGCTGGGACCATGCAGAGAGTGCCAGTGTCATAGCTCTCTGTCATAGCTATTAGAGCACTAATAACAGGGTCTGTCCTTTCCCACACTGTGGATAGAAATTCACATTCTGTTTTAAGCAAATGGTTGAAATGAGGTCCTTTCTAGAGCTTGGGTTTTGTTTTCTTTTCCTGCAGTTTTGCTGTAATAATGTGGGACTTCAGTGACAATGTGTTTGAATCCCTGACACTAGGCTTGTTGGATGCTAAATATGCTGACAGTTCATCCTCCCCTCTCTATGAGTGTCCTGTGTGACATCATGTTTTCTAACTTCATATACTCAAAACTCCTTTTTTTGGCTAAACAGTTCATCCCACAATTCCAAGCAATTTTTTCTTGTTTTAGCACTTTCTCCCACAGTTGGCAAATCCCCTGGGTCCTGACACAGTTACCTGAAGACATTTATGGACTGTAATCATGGTCCCTGCTGTGTTGCCTCTTTTCTGGGCCATAAAGATTTAGCCAGTCTCATGCTTTGTCCTCCTGGCCCTTGTTACATGTTTTCAGTCCTTTTCATACCGATTTCCTGTTTCCTCCCTGAACCTAGGGTGGGGCGAGTAAAAAGGACAGGGTGTCATCAAGAGCACAGCGATTCCGTCTTCAGAAGCACTATTCCCGAGGGAACTGAAACTCAACAGGAAATGGGGCCGTAATTGAGGGACAGAGTCCTGTTTCCTTGCCCCTCACGCCCCGAGTGCCGCTTACACTGATTGTATTCCCAGAAAGCACACAGCAGACTCCTATATGAAGGCTTCTATTTTATGGCCTGCTCCTCCACTAAGATTCTTTAGGATATTAAAATTCTCAGACTGTTTTGAATAATGAAGTCACCAAACATAAATTTCAATGTTTGCAGATAGTTTATTTGAATGTATATAAAATAAAATGCAGTAAAAACACCACATATATCAGCCAGACTGATAAGCTAGAGAAACTGAGTAAGCACAGGTACATAGTGTGGGGGCTGCCAAGTCTGAATGTCTGAAAACTTTGGGCAGCATATCAGCAGATAGGGACTGGAACCAAGCATGAGCTGAAGCTGCTGTCCACAGTAGCAAGATTTTATCCTTCAGGGAATTTAGGGGATTTCTTACCTTTAGAAGACATCACATGTGGCTTTGGATCTGCAGGATGCAGAGAACTTGATCAGAACATTTGTTTGGAAATAGGAGAGTGGAAGAGCTGCCGCCTTAATGCAAGAAAAATTTCCCTTACTGGTAAAGGGAAGGAACAAAAAAGTTGCAGAGTAAAAATAAAGGAAAAAATCACTTATGAGAAATCTCTCATTTTTTATTACAAATAGATCCTCAATTCATGTGTATATTGTATGAAAAACAAACAGTGGGAAGATTAGTCCCACTTTCACAAGTGTGGAGCACTCACGGAAGCAATCACAAACGCTCTCGAGCAGACAGGTGAGAAGCTAGGGACAGAGTAACGCTCTGGGGGAAATATAGGCAGGCGTGACGATGAGTTTATACCAACCGACCATGTCGGGAAATGCACAGGATGAAAGAAATTCTAAAGACAAAGTATACCAAGTACCCACAGTAAACAAGCTGACATCATAAA
>NW_004955408.1:36835329-36862077 GCF_000276665.1 Chinchilla lanigera
GTTTGTAACTCTGTATTGTCTGTATTGTGCTTGTGATATGTTGTAAAATGTTGTATGTCTGTTAATGTTTCCCTCCTTTTATCCTTAAAATAAAAAAAAAATAAAAAAAAAATAAAGTAAGTTAAAAGCGACTAAAGAGATAAAAACAGGAATAGATCCCACAGTGAAAGAACCATTGGATGGGAGCAGATTTACAAAAGATACAAAAAGAACTTCAGAAATGAAAAAGGGAAACTGAAATTTTAAAAGGTAATTTAACATAATTTTGTTAAGATCTTTGATGTTCTACTTATTTCACCACAGAGGGTATTATCAACTACTTTTGCTTGCTTGATATTCAAAATATTAAACACAGGAACTTCTGCTGATAATCAGAATGAGGATATTTGAAAAGACATTCTTAGACACATAAACACTGATTTCAACTTCATTTCCCAAACCTTTTAAAAAATTCACAAGTCGAGTACAGTGCCTTGCTCTCTTCCTTGTGTCAGATGCCCTGCGAACAGCACATACACACACTCTTGGCAGCTGATTAAAAAACATAGCGATATAATTGCCCGTAACCACCAGGCAAATTTTATTACCTTTAGTTTGATTTACTCTGTGCATGTTTTAAACCTTATTTTGATTTTGAGATTTTACTAATATTTCCTATCCTCCTAATGAGGCTGGGATGGGATATCTCACACTGGGCAGACTGCAAGTTCTGTGTCATTGAACATGGGGATTTTTGGTTAATAAAATTATAATTCGGGGTTTTGGTAAAAGTTTCCCTTTAGAGTCCATTTAGGGTCACTCCCCCACTGGCAGTTTTTACAATCATTTTCCTTTATAACAAAGTACCTATTCTTTTGGCCAATGCTTGGTAATGGTATTTTGGTCTCAGTTTACAATATACAGTATTTGATGATACTGCATTAGGTTTTATTAGAATTCTACATCCCAGAAAGTGATTGGTTGAGTCTGCACCAAATCACCTTGAATATTTGCTAACCTATCCTCTTCTCTGAGACCCTCTCTGTCAGAATACTGCATGGCAGTAGGCTCTTTATCCTTTAGTAAATTTTCTGTTTTCTGTGTCTACCTTTTCCTACTAGCCTGCAGAAAAAAGCCTTCATTAAGCAAAAATAGTAATCGTTACCAAAACAAAATGAATGATCCTGGAGATATTTCCTAGTAATTAAAAGTATCTTCTTATATTCATCTTTCTTTTGTAGCGTATCTTTTAAAATATTATTTTTAATTAGAAATACTACTTTTTATCTACGTCAATTTTTTCAGCTGTAATGACCTGATCTTCATATGCCACTTACTTGTCCCGATGTGCTGTAAACTGATTCTTTGTCGTCATGACCCAAGACAACTTTTCTGGCAACACAGACACCTTCCAGGCTCATCGTAGTCATTCCAATGCCTAGGCCAGGAATTCCTTACTGTTCAAGGAGTTCAGTTTCTCTTTAGTACAGAGTAGCGTCTAGAGCCTCAACTTGGAGGGTGCCCCTTGATTCCCTTCTGAGGACAGTGTGTTGACGGGAAACGGTTAGAGACTGCCTGAGGGTCAGCTGGGAAAGACACTGAAGCTTCAGTTGTGAATGCACACTAGTATTTTTTATTTTTAAGTCAAGCAGTCTTAGTTCATTTTATGTATTTTCAAATTTTAATTTCTGCAAAATATGCTTAATTGTAAATTTTCTTCCCCAAATCGTGTTGTGATTGTACATCTTGCTTTTCTGTAGACTTTTGTCATGTTAACTTTCTCCTTCATAGCTTATAGTCACTTTACTGCCAAAGAGAATATTAGACACAGTTTCACAAGGAAATTTAAATGTGACCTAGAATAAAGCACAGAAACACAAGCTAAGGATATGAGACAGATGCCAAGAGATGTGAAGGGAGAGTTGGCTGAGAATACTCAATTTTCTCCAGTGGGAACTTGAAGAGAAGAAAACAGAGGGAATGGACGAGAGGCATAAACTCAATAGACAGTGCCTGTGTACTTTCAGGACAGAGGAATGGCATCCATCCCTCCTGTTAGGATAGCATCTTCTCATACCGGAGGAATACACAGTGGGGGAAAAATTCTGAACTGTACCCTAAGATTCTCAGCCTCTGCTATAGACCTGCTGTGGAATCTACCTGTAAGAGTAAGCCTTGTAAATACACAAGCATTTTACTTTCAAAATTTAGTCATATTTTATGACAAAGATGAAAGCTTTTGCAGGTGGAATTAAGGTAACAAATTAGCTGCTTTTAATTAATCAAAAGGCAGTTTCATGAGGTTGGGGGTGTAACTTGGTGGTAGAATATATGATTAATATACGAAAGGCTCTGCATTTGACTCAACTCTACACAAAAAGGAGGGTGGATGGGAGATTAGGAGAGAGTTATCCAGATTGGACCAGGCTAGGGAAAAGCTCATAAGAGAGAAACTGGATTCTTCCTTAAGAGAGATCATTTCCTTCTGGTTCATCAGAAGCAAATGGCTACGTTTGTGATATGAACGTTGTGTCTGGCAGGGAGCTGTGAGAAGCCTTTGGAACCTGAGTGTGATCTCTAGCTCACAGTAAACGAGATGTGGACTGAGCCATGTAGCTGCATGGAGAGGAATTTAGGCAACAAACAGAGGGGACTGCGAGGGTCTTCTGAAGCCTTTGTTGAGACTTAAGCTCCACTCAATACCAGCACTGTAACTGTGTGAGACATAGAGGTAAATCATGCCTGGACTCCTGAGCATCAAATCTGTGAGGTAGTAAAATTGTGCTGTGTTAGGACACTAAGCATATGACAATGTGTTATGTAGCAATAGTAAACTGTGTACACATTGATGATGTTTGTGCCAGTGATATGGGCACAGTGGATCCTTCCTCTTGAAGTAGAGAGCAATTTGCTATATATAATTTACTCCACTGACCTGTTTGAATTTTGAATTCAGCATACACTATACTTGAGATTACAGATTTAATGCATTTGTGTGTGATTCTTGAAGTTACCAGATTGGAGTGCTATTCTAATCAAGAGGTCTCTGTAGCAGGTGCAGTCATTTGGCCTGGTTCTCAAACTGTATCACCCTGTAGATATGGCAGTGTTAATGGTATCTATTATGAAAAAAGGAACAAGGGAGCATTTCTGAAAAAATCCCGTTAAAAATCTCTTATATGAGAAATCCAAACTCTACATAAAGAGCAAAATAAAAGATAGGTAATAGTAAAGGGGGATTTAGACATTTTGTAGAGGGCTGGGAATCCAGCTCAGCAACATAAGCACTTGCCTGGCAAGCCTGAGGTTATGAGTTCATTTCCCAGTACCAAAAAAAAAAAAAAAAGAAAAAAAAATGAAAAAAAAAAAAAAACATTTTGTAGACGGGAAGAGGATCTAGGAATGAGAAGATGGGAAGAAAGGAAAGGGGAGGAGAAGAGGAGAAAGATGTGATATCTGTATGTACCAATGCTTCCTGATGAATGCATTCATGATGTGTTCCAGGCATGTACTAATAAAAAATGTAGGGTAGACTTACTGTCCTACATTTACTTAGCTCTGGAATAAAGTTACACCTTTTCTAGTACATATACGCTCTTTATTTAAAACACAGTTCCTGGCTTGCTTAACTCTATTGGATACTGAGGACCTGACTAAGGTTCACCTATTATCTACACAATTAGAACTATTCATATTGAGCTATGTACTGTTCTATCAGCTTCCCCAAGACATAAGTTCAAAGAAATAGCAATCCATTGTATAGCGAAAAAGGTACATTTGGCGTCAGGTTTAGGTACAGTCAGAAGGCACTAGAGTTACAAAAGTAGGTAGGCTACATCCTATTTCCCCTAGCTCCATTAGGCCAACCCCTCTTTATAAGGTCACAGTAGGACATATGGTATTTTCTCTCACCAACTAATAGAGGGGAAAACCTGGTTTACATCCACATGACAGCCTGATCGGGGTAACACTGTACAATAGTATTTAGAAAATCCTATTAGGTAAATATGCAAAAAATATACACTTTGTCTTAAAAGAGAAGTGCCTATTATAGTTTTCCTATCCTCTTGTTTTGAAGTTCTGTGTTGTTTCTACTGTTTTTTCTTCTTTTTTCTTCTTTTTTTTTTCTTTTTTTTTTATTTTAAGGATAAAAGGAGGGAAACATTAGCAGACATACAACATTTTACAACATATCACAAGCACAATACAGACAATACAGAGTTACAAACAAAGTGGTAGGGAATTAACAATGGTGGTTGTATTACATATTGATATCTTCAAAGTGGCTTCTCATGAAAACAGATATAGACATGCAATACTGCTCAACCAAAGTTATTCTCTTTAAAATAAAAAAATAAAAAAAATTGAAAAAATTTTTCACATTAAAAAAGATAGATACCAGAGCTTCAAAAGAAGTAATTCTCAAAAAAAGAAAAGAAAAAAAAAAAAAAAGAGAAGTGCCTGGAGAAACAAACATACTGCTGAAAACCTGGAGAATGGCAGTGTCCAGTTGGTCAGGGGTTTGGATCAAGAATAGGAAGAATTGGAGGAGGGACTGACTGGATTGGAACAAAGCATATGAATCTTTGTGTCTCACCCTGGAGGATGGTCATCACCGGTACAGGATGACTCATGCTGTGAATCTCATCCAGTTTTCCTCTTTGGCCAGTTATGTGCCATGGTGGCATCTGTGCATATGGCCATCATGGCACAGACCCAAGAGCATGGTCTTTAATGAGGTTGATGTAGCTCCTACCACAGCTGAAAGCCTCACCACCACCAACAACGAGAGATGCCATGACCCTGCATGGCTCTGACAGCTACCAGGAGTCAAGTTGCAAAAGTAGGAAAATAAACGTGTAAGTTACCTAGTTGCATTTGAATTTAAGATAAACCATCAATATTTTTAGGTTACTATATCTCACAAAATATTTGAGATATATTAAAAGCACATTGTTTAATTATCTAAAACCCAAATTAATTTGGATGTTTTATATTTTATCTGGTGGTGTTCAATAGGCCAGTCAGTCATACTAGATCCTTCCATGAGGAGATGTATTTGGTGGTTCAGAGATTATCATTACCAGAATCAGTAACTATCCTGTATACAGTGGATTTTCTTGCTCAAAGTGTTTTTAGAATGGCTGAACAAGAACACATTTTACTTTGTGATGTGTTTATTTATCAGCTCCTCATGCTCAATGTATTCCTTGTGAATTGCAAACGTG
Source organism: Chinchilla lanigera (assembly GCF_000276665.1). Classification (NCBI taxonomy): domain Eukaryota; kingdom Metazoa; phylum Chordata; class Mammalia; order Rodentia; family Chinchillidae; genus Chinchilla; species Chinchilla lanigera. Next base: position 36,840,537 of record NW_004955408.1, read on the forward strand.
TACTAAGAGAAGAAGAAAAATGACTACCCAGCACAACACCTTCTGGATCTGCAGACTCATAAGAGTGAATGTTGGAAAATAAATATGGAGCCCATCTATCTTACATATACTACATGTTCAACGATCATGTTAATACAATGGCTTATTGAAATCTTGTGTAAGGTACTAGTTGAAGAACACAATTTGGAACCTGATGTCCTATCTTGCTAGAATTTGTGTATTTACTGCCATCTAAGAAAAATTAATTGCCTGGTATGGTGGTGCATGCCTGTAATCCCAGTACTTGGGAGGCTGAGGCAGGAGGATCATGGCAAGTTTGAGACCAGCCTGGGCTACAAAGTGAACTCAAGGCCAGCCTGAACTGTAAAGTGAGACCATGTCTCAAAAGGACCAAAAAAAAAAAAAAAGACAAAAAATTAATTGATGAAATTCAATCTCTATTAGTATTATTTTTGAAATCTCACTAAAAAGAAAATAGAATTTTCTTTACTTGATAAATAGGTTAAAGAATGTCAAGTTAACATAATTATTGGCTGGAAAAAGTAGAAGAAATCCTTTTTTCAAGGGTGAATACTTTAAGAATGCTTAAATGCTATATTCTTTGGCCTGTGTGTTAAGTACATGGGGTTCAATCTCATTCTTGGAAATTTTACCCCTGAATACTTGTGCTGCATATGTGCACTTGTGCTATAATTTATTTTTAGGCTATACAAAAAAGAATGCATGCTACTTCAACTCTCACTCTACATTTTCTAAAAATCCTCTGCAGTACAAGAAGGGTCACCTTAATTAGATGAGGTCTTGAATGTATGATCTCCGCAGGCAGAGTGGGGTTGGCAGGGTGGTGGGCAAGACAGTGAAAGTTCACCTGTCTGAGGTGGAAGCCGTGAGGAGCAGGAGTGGAAAGCCAGGAAATACGGAATACTTTTCTGGTGAATCCGGCTTTGAACAAGAGGAACTTGACAAAGCAGGGACAAGAAACTTAAAGTTAGTTCCACAGTAAAATAAGGTGGGACTGACATGTTCACAGGTGGCGAAGCAGGAGCCACTCCAGGAAGAGATAAAAGAGAGGGCTGAAGTTTATGGGCAGAACCCTGAGAAGAAGGAGAGTGAAGGTGCCCCGGAAGAGGGACATTACTTTGTGATTTTCAAGAGTCATAAAAATCCTATCTATTTCAATACACAATAGTAGTTTGTTTATTTGGGTTCACTGATTTATAAATCAGAATTCTTAAAAAAAATAGAATATTTTGGAATTTATTACAGAAATGGAAGTTGAGCTATAGGTTATCCTTATGACATGCTTATTACTATATTTTAATTGCATGATAATGAAATATATAATGTAAAGAGAATATGAGAGGAATGTTTATCCCACTGGAAAGCTTAATAAAATAAACTCATTAATAAAATAAACTACATTATATTTGCATATCAACAGTGGTGTGCTAATTGCAATTGCTCTTTTCCGTTGCAAACATCAACTAGAATCCTTGGTTAGTAACATTTGTTAGCTTGGGGCTATAGCATAATACAATGGCAGTCTTCCAAAATATTGTGTAATTGCTTGTTTTAACTTGGAAGACCTAACACTTTCTTTCTCTCAATTATTCCAAATTAATGAGTTTTTGCTGTAATGTGGAGAGAGAGCTCAGAGAACACCCCCCAGTTTGCTGACCAGCACTTGAAATTTTAAATAGTTGTTTCTTTCTTTTCTTTCATTCCTTCAATCCAAGCCTCTTTCCCAGAGTCTAATTCAAGCTGAGCTCCTTGCTGTCACACCTGGTATAAGGAGGCTGCACTGTGCACGGTTAAGTGGAGCTCGTCTGATGGGGCGATGTCTTCCCTGACTCGGGCTCCACTGTGGAAAGCCAATTTACTTCTCGCTGCTTTGTCTTGGGCACCTCACAATGTGCCCTAATGACAGCTCAGCCGTTTTAATAGCCCTTTTTAACGGCTGAAATCAGGTCCGGTCTGTCCAAACACGGCCCGTTCACGGGCTCTCATCAAAATAATTCAGCGCTGCTCTGTGGCCATGCAGCAGAGCATGGCAAGCAGCCACACAGGCTCTATTCAAGTCTGAAGCTGGACCCTGGGGCTAAAGCAAGTCAATCCGAGCCATGATCACATTAAATGCTAAAACAACTGTTTCTGGAACAGGACTTCTGTCCCCGCGGGACAATGTAGGCTTCACTTGCTAAAGTAGCTCAGCACAGTTTAAAACTCCAGTAGAGAAACTTTTTCCTTGAAGGAGTGAGAGGTTTTGATTTTGACTGTAGTGTGTCATTTGTACTAAACACCTCCATTCCACACCCTGGAAAAGAAAATCTGCAATGAGAGTGTGGATAATTTGTTTAATGAAGGCAAATAAATATTTCTCACTCTATTTTCCTCATAAGTTAATACACAAGTTAGTGTGTCTGTCCTTACTGTAACTTTTGACTTTTATATCTTTGTCGTCAGCTAGTTTTCATTTCCAAATCTTTATAATGTCCCACCACACAGAGATATAACAGTAAAGGGAATACCAAATGACACTTCAAATAAAAAATAATCTGTTTCTCTAGGATCCCTTAGGGATGTAATTTAAAGATGTAAATGCATTAATGATTCTTCATGAAAAAGGTTCTTTCCCTGCAGTTTTCATTTTTAAAAGGTGGATTTCTGGGCAATATTTAACAAATGTACATTTAATGGGGCTGCTGTTAATTAATTCATTTAAATGTTCTTTTTATGTAGAGAAAAATTAGAAAATGCTGCTTTGTTAATGCTTATTACTTATTTATCTCAGCCAGAGTATATGTTAGGTCTGGAGTCCTCATTTCAGAATAAACTATACGTGTGGTTGAAAAAATTGCTACAGAGTGGAGCCATATTTGAACATACCTTTTCCGTTATTAGAATCTTGATGTCCAGAGATCAGGAATTTTAGCCCCAGAGAGCAGGTGTGGGTACTCAAAATGCTTGCATATGTGACCGTCATGGACCTCAGGGAGGTGATGGAGCAAGGACTCAAAGTTCCAGAAAAGGATATACAAGAGAACCATTAGTCACCCTAGCTGACATGAAGCTATTGCTTTGTTTCAAAAGCGTGGGGGAGGTTTTGGGGTCCGGGACAAACCCCTTCAGCAGTATTAGTTAATAAACAAAACCTGGGGCTGGGAATATAGCTCAGTGGCATAAGTGCCTGCCTGGCAAACACGAGGTCCTGAGTTGAATTTCTGTTACCAAAAAAACCTCAAAAACAAAACAAAACCAAAAAAACCCTGGAGGGATCATTAGGATCTGAACAACATAGCGTGGTAATAGGATGGGAGATGAAGCCAGTACTGGGAATGGAGCCTCCCCACCCCCAGTGCTGCTGCTGAAGCGAGCTGTGCCTTGGAGTCTGTAGATGATGAGCCTTTTGCCTTAGGTCTCGCTCTTATGCCATGCACAAGAGTCCTCCTGTTTTTCAGGTTGCCTGAGACTCATCAGAATAGCTGATGAGACAAACAACAACTCTGATGACATGTGGAGAGCAGATAGCCTTGCTTCCCTGGAGATGCAGAGGGAAGCAGCCCAGAGCTGATGGGTGTGGTACCCTTCTGCCAAGGCTTTGAATGGAGTGCTGGTGCTGCTAATGCTTGAGCAAGCACAGGCCGGTAAAGAGATGAAGCTAGTTCAAGGCAGTGGTGTGAGAAACACTTGCAGGATAGGCACAGCCATTATAGCTGAAATTCCTGCACAGTTTAAGTACAGGTAGAGAAAGTTCTGGCATATAGTGAAGTGAACATACCCTCACACGCATACAGGGAGGATATTGCAGTATCTAGTAAGCTAGCATGAGCACAGGCATGTGACTTAAATGTAGAAATCCACCATATTCTCAGTTTCTGAGTACCTGTGAGATGTCTGCCTGTGCCGGCCTCTGAAGCATCTAATCTGAGCATGTGAACTCATGATTTCAGAATTCATGACTCCAAGCCTGGAATCAGTGGCACTAACTTCAAACAATAAAATGCTGGGTTGTAAGTAACCTTTATCTGTTTTATTTTTTTAGTACATGTTTGTAGTCCATAATGAGTACATTCCTTCATTGTAGGGAGTTGATATGGGTACACACACCTCTTCTTTATTTATCCCCTTCCCCTACCTCCCTTATCCATCCCCCCATTGCTTTCCTTTATCTGGTACAGTTACGTTTACAGCCAATTTAGAAACATCCAGAATCTGGCGCATTGGTGCCCTAGTTTGTGCTGGGTGGGTGGGATGTGTAGTGTAGTGCGGCAGGTTGTTCTACTTTGTCATGCAGTGAGTCTGCTGTCCTATGGGCTGAAAGTGGGACAGTTTCCAGTTTCCCTGGCATTGCAGTGCTTCAGGCAATATATTAAGTTCACCTAGAACTGGTGGTAAAGCAAATTATTTATAATATCTGTACTTCTTTGTCCTTGGTGGTGAATTTTGCTTCAAGGTAATTCTAAAATTCAACAAGAATGTCCCAGTATTGCCTAATAGAGTGAGCAACAGCAATTGGGTAGAATCTGGAACATATTTTATATTTTATCACCTTTAATGAGGTAGTCAGAGTCTGTCACTCCTGTGATGGACTGGTTACCTTCCATACATTTTCCAAGGCATTTAAGAAGTGCAGTATTTTCTTTTCTCTATTCCTGGTATTACTGACTCTAAATATTTAATCACTAACTAGAGCTGCAGTACTGCTCCTCAGAAGTGATGAATAATGAGCCTGTACGTTTGTGAACTCCCTGGTGTTGGCTGATTAGGTCGCCTTTGCATGGGGAGAGAGCAAAGCGGGCTTATTCTCTTGGTGAAAGCGGGAGACAGCTCGCCCAGATCGCTCAAGAAAGTGAGAGTGTGAAGGCTGCTCTCTTATTATTGTATAATTTTACTATGAGCTTGAATGATAAGAGGTTTCTTTTCCAGTGTGCCTAGTCTTTTTCAGGAGTATCAAACTACCTTTTAAATATATTCAAAATTTACCTCTTATGTATATATCCTATGGTACATTCTTCTGCTCATAGGTAAGACTTTTCCTTTGTTCAAATGGTGAGACTAAATCACAAAGAAATAAAATTATCTTTTGCTCTGTATTCAAAATAGTGTAAGTAGGGTCAAATATTCATATTTACTTTAAGTGGCTCATATTGGATATGTGAGATGCAATCTCACTGCCCCTTGTTTTATTAAAGCTGTGGGACTGCAGCAAGTTAACCTATTTTCCTAACATGCTCATTTTTTGTCAGTTAAAGTTATTATGGAATGTTACAGAGATGATAATACCTACCTGAGACAAAATTTGTTGCCATGACTATAAATAATACCTGAAATTGCCTACCTTCTTCCTGACGGACACTAGGATCTTATATATGATAGTTTCTTATTCTTAAAATCCTCTGTTATGACTTAATTAGATGCATTAACCTGGTGTTTGCGATACAGCGATCATATCAATGTGCCATTATTTGGGTTGGCTGGAGTCGCCATGACAGAGTTCCCTAGGCTGTGCAGCATAAACAGCAAGTCATTCTCATAGTTCAGGAGTCTGGAAGTCTGAGGTCAGGTGTCAGCAGAGGTATCGTCTTAGCCCTTCGCTCTGTGTTTCTTCTGGGTTTGTAGATATATCTTCTTCCTGTGTCTGAATGTGGTCTTTCCATACAAGCTTGTGTCCAAATTTCCTCTTATGTGAACACTAGTCATATTGAATTAGCACCTACTGACCTTGTTTTAACTTAACTGCTCCACAAAAATGGCTACATTTTGAGGTACTGGGATTAATACTTCAATACATAAGTGCAGAAAGACGCAAGTCAGCCTTAATATTTACTTTCAATAATAGGCAAAAATGTGATTTTCATCATTATCTTTTCAGGTCATAGTAATTATAAGGAAAAGTTTGGTGGAACGTGAAAAATAATGTCATCTTGTGTCACAATGGAGCCCCAGGAAAGGCTTAAGAAGGTGGAAGACAGAAGGAGAGAGACAATTCAGGCAGTGCTGATTGCTGGGCTCTGCTGTGGGTCACTGGAGTTCTTTCCTAGTGAGACCCTGAGAGCAAAGGCAGAGTATGCCGCAGACTTGTCCCACCCCCTTGACCGAGAAGCTGGGTGTATAGACAGCTCCTCCTGTAGCTCCTGCTGCACGAAGCCAGCTTTGCAAGGACTGAATGTGGTCCTGGGGTCATGAGGAGTACCAGACAACTGCAGTAGTGGTGGTAAGTTCAGAGGTCTTATGGGCATGGCATTGTCTCAGTATTTTCTTCAGGATTTTGTCTCTGTCATTTCTGGGTTGAACAAACTGGTACATTTGTAATAGTGATAGGACAATAGTGAAATGTCTCTAATGGACAGTACAATATGTACCTGTGTCATTATGAATGGCAATAGGTATAAGTTTTATTTGCTGGAGAACGAATTGAAATAAAGTAGGTAATTAAAGTATGACAGAGTAGTTAAGGATATTGACTTTGAAAAGAAACTGACCTGGATTTGATGTTTATTAGCTATGAGCAAGACACTCCTGAAAGTTTCTTTAGGAAAAGAGAATAATAATAAGTATCTCATTAGATTATGGGAGGGTATGTGGAAGTTTTTTCATAGTAACTTTCTGGTCATCAATGCTCAAAAAGGTATTATTGTAGTTACTCCCATAGTGGTAGCAAGACAATTTCCATTCCCTTTGACACATATTGTCAGAGCTGTTGCTTCCTGATCTAGCATCAGAAAATCAACTCTATCTTCTAAAGCCCAATCTTGAGACAAGGCATCTACTTTCTTCCACCGTTAAAACAAACATCATCGAAAACCAGGAAGTGTTTGTCTATACACCCAAGAGAGTTTGTGATACTCAGTCCTGATAGAGGAGCTTTTATATTTTGAGACTATGGATGGATATGTTTCTACTTACATGCTCAACATAACGGAACAGCAGGTTTTTCTTCCTTCACTTGCCAGCTCAAAATTTGAGTACGGCACTAAAATTGTTTACTTTCTAAGACTGCGTTCTTTTTTATTTTTCCACAGAACCCGAGTACATCAGACTCTTAGCGATTTACAGTGCAAAAAAACTGTTAAAATGCAAGAAACTGGGTGTTCAGATATATTTAAAAACATAATGTATGGCCAGAGACTCTCCACTGATTCTGACTTAACATATTTTGATGTATTATTCTGGTTCCTGATATTCACCATCTGCATCCTCTTGCATCTCTGTGAAATCTTACCTTTTCTCTCCATGTTTCAGGTGTAAACTTGTCGGGTCAGATGAGTATTGTACTCTTCTGTAGACATCTGCCCCAAACAAGTGTTTGTCATCACAGGAAATGCATGTAGCACTGCTGATGGAAACTCTCAACTCAAGGCTATGCCTCCCCTTTCCCCTTTTCCTTCCCCTTCTTTTACCTTTCCTTCCTTCCTTCCTTCCTTCCTTCCTTCCTTCCTTCCTTCCTTCCTTCCTTCCTTCCTTCCTCCTTTCTCTTTCTCTACTTCTTCTCTTTTGCTTTTTACTTTGTCACACATTCATCTTACTTGGAAAAAAATCATTATTCTTTCTGATCCACTTTTATTATACAGCATCTTCTTTTTATTGTAGCTGCCCTTACTGCCTCCCATCTTCCCATAAATTTGATTTGGCTGCCAGTCAAGTCCAAAATTAACCTTTCTAAAACAAACCTTTGTATCTGCAAAATATAAGCATAAGTGAAATTGGGTTGTTACTGTATGATGTGAAGTGGCAAGGGGGTATTTCTTCACAATGATGAGGTTTGCTACTTAACAGGGATGCTATACAGCTTGAGGTCATGCGTGCCATCATGCTTAATTGACTGAGGACAGCCCACTTTTGTCCTTTCCTGAGACATAAATTCCATTCCACCTCAGTCATGCTCCTCCAGTTACATGTGCTTCTCTCTCTTCCCATTCCATCCAATATATTTTTTTCCTAATGTATATCAGGCACTTTTCTAGGTAATAAACCCATGACCTGCAATCTGTAAGACTTCAAGATGCTGTAGGAATTACTGAGAAGGCACTTAATACTAAGACAACAGGAATTTATGTTCTAGACTGCATTTCAAGCCAACTGTGTTACTCAAAGAATGCTAGCATGTCTATGGACAAGGGCGAAATAAACAAATCTTCAAGGTTCTTTTTAAGGTCAGCATAAAGTGCAACACTTTGTTTCTGATCTTCGTAGGGTAAAGGCGAGGTTGTGGTGGCAGAATTATATCTTCAATGAAAAATTTATATTTAGTTTCTTCCAAATTAAGTGTCCAGCTTCTAAGTGGTTGCCATAGAAAGCTTTGTGGTTACTTTCTCTACCTTTGATTTAGTCTCAGACAATATGTTGTCATGTAATTTGTGTGAGGTTTACGCTTTCTGTTGCTCCAGGAATTCCCTGCAGTTAAGTGCATAAACTATTCAGGATTAGCTTTAAGTTTTTATGTAACATTATAAATAATGAAAGTACATATTTTAGATATACGGCTCAAATTATCTTAGGTATTTACCTATAATCAGGGTAGGATTAATCCAATCTTTTCTTACCCCAGAGATTGGGTCAGTGAAAGTCAAGTGATATAGTCAAGTCACCTAGGCCATGGCATTGCTCTTAGCTTCAGTGACTACTTGAAGATTGTTCTAGTGAGAATGGAATGTTAACTAGTTCTGGGGAAAATGGGTCTATCCAGTCCACTGTGAACCAGGACATGTTGTCCCAGGTATTGCTGGTGGTCCTTTTGTGACTTCAGAGGAACAAGTACTCACAAAGGAGCATACAGATAGATGACAGGAGGGCAGGATTTAGCTCAGCAGCACAGCACCTCGGCAAGAGTGAGGTTGTGAGTTCAACTCCTAGTACCAAAAAAAAAAACCCAACAACAATAAAAAACAGATGACAGGGAGCCCAGGTTAAACTCTGTCTAAGACTCAGCTCTCTCTGGGAAGTTCATAATTAACTCTGTTGGGGCCGAGTTTTTACTTGTTTAAGATCTGAACAGTGTAACACAGTTACTTTATATATTTTGTTTACTTAGAAGCTGATTTTTTTTCCACTTGAGCAGCTCCTTGTAAGCTTCTATATAAAACCTACAAACATCACTGGCACACACATAGAATTTTGAATGCTGGTAGTTTCACTTCTTTTCATAGTAAAAATTCTAACAAAGTCTCCTCTGGTTTCTAGGCCTTGTGAGTAAAAACAGTTATACATGGAGAACATACTAAGATAGACAAAAGAGAATATGAAAGTTTTCCTGGTAAATTTTTATAATGTAAACATAAGTCTTCAGAAAGTATGACTACCTGCTCATAGAACTCTGGATAAAGTATTAAAAGACTTGGACCCAAATGCTACTTCTACCCATTAATGAACTCTGTGACATAAAAAAGTCTATTTTTCTGTTTCAATATCTTTAACAGTAAATCAAAAGCTAGATTGCATGCTTTCTAGAATTTCTGTTAGCTCAGAGATCACTGAATTTTTATAATACTTGAAATGTATCAATGCCCTATTTTTGATCAGATTCTTATCCTCTCTCCTACCTTGTTGTCATTTATTTTGCTGATTTTCCTTTTCCTTTGGTAAACATTCACTCTTGATCTTCTCTAATGTTTTTTATTCATGGTTTGCTAATGCCTATGACTACCTGAATTATGTAAAGTAGGGGAAAAGAATACATAGTAGTAGCTCAATTTTTTTCTATTTCATTGTATTGTGATACCAACACACACAATGCTACTTCGGTTTGAAAATTGCCTGCTGTCTCTTAACATTGACCTGCTGGTGAAGAAGCTGGATTTTCCAGTCTATGTAACAATCTCTGTTTCAAACCTGAGGATAAACCATGAGATTAAACTGGATATTGAGTTAGGAAGGAGAGTTAAAACTTTGAAGAATGGTCCTTTTTATTTTCCTGTTTTATTTTTAAATATACTCTTCCATCTTTTTTATATCAAATCTGCTGTCATTCTGACTATGTTAATTGTAATTAAGATTAATATCAGCTTAAAAATATGGTTGCTAAACTGTTAAGTCATGAATGCGCCAGTTCATAACCATTACCAAGAGCCACCACGGAAAGTTTGCTACTTTCTGTGCCCAAGGGAGGAAGGTGGATTTGTTTTTGTGGGGCCTAAATCTGCAGCTCAATCAGACTGACAAGTGAAAAATCTTAGTGCTTTATAAAAACAGAATCTGCAAGTCTTTTTGGGAGAATCTCTGTGGGAGTGCAAGGAATCCAGGAACAGAGAATTTAAAATATTTTTTAAAGCCTCCTTACAGCTAATTCTTAGATCTTTTGGGAACTACTGACCTAGACTAGGCTATGCCTGAACTTGACTCAAAGACACATAAGATTCCTCATTGTTTCACAATAATGTTGGTCCTTTCATATCTGGTGATTGAGCTTCCACCCAGATTGAAGTCTGCCATTGAGCTTTATTACATATAGGACTAAAATTAATAGTTATCAGAAATAGTTTTCATTATCATGAGCTGATTCGTGTAAAGTTAAACATGGAAGACAGAAATAATGTGCATGTAGAATTTTGTATGTGTACCTAAAACAGAGAGACAGTCTCAAATGCTGGCGAGGGTCAGGTAAGAAAAATAAACAAATATGTAGGCTGGGGTAAGAAGATGGAGACCATGGAAATTCGGAATTACGTTTTCGGTTGAAAGGATTTTGCCAATGTCCACTTTCAGTCAGTTGGTTTCCTGTGAGAACCAGGTAGAGGGATGCCAGGTTGTTAGATCTTTTATTAAGGCAAAAATCTAGATTTTATGCCAAAATTTCGTATTTAAATTCTGGCACATTTTTATGAGGTACAGAGGAAAGTAGGTGAGGACTAATCTTAGAGAGAAAATGTTTGCCTTTAAACTGTGCATTTTTGGCTACCTCTAAGGAATCTAGGGGTGCTGGGAAGCGAACGTGGAGGGCGGTGCCCGAGAGAAGGAGGCTGGCTTTGCTCAGGGCCTGTGGAGTGAGCATTCTGCGCCTGCATCTGAGGACCTCACCTAGAAGCCCGGTGTCTTGAACGCATTCTTAGCCGGGACGCTACCTGACTTAGGGTTTCCTCCTCTGCTATGATACCAGTGGTCCTAGGGAGTGGATGCACCAGCGCTTTGGGATATTTTATTCACAAAATGAAAGCATGTCCCATTTTCTTCTACTTGATGTCTAAAAGTGAGGAAAAGAGATCGGTGCCATCAAATAAATTTAAATCCGTAAATGAAATATTTTAATGAGTGAAAAAATAATTGGTGAGGAAGACAAAAATCAGAGCAATTATTGAAGCCTTTGCAAAGGAAGAGATTAAACATTTTGATAATGTACTGAAAGTATTTAGGTTGGCTGCAAGGATTTAAGCAGCAACTAGATGTAAGACAATTGAATTCAAAGCTCCCTTATGTATTTAGAGAAGTAAAGGTATGTATTGCAAAAAGGAAATATCTTGCCAGCTAAACTTGGTTACTTTCTATCAACCATTCCAGCCAGGTTGTTTGATCATTCACAGTTCATTACCACATTAATATGAATTACAAATGGGAAACTTTGTTTCAGTCTGATAATCTTATTTGAAAGGATGCCAAAAATTTCTAAAATATGCATAGTTAGGTTTTTAGTGTTTTGTACTGCTTAGTTGATTTATCTTTTTATTTTGAAATAATTTCAAACTTAAATTTGCATAGTTTATATATCAATCCATATATCTTTTATGTGGTCATCAATTTTAGCATTTTACCCTATTTCATTTCCTATGTTTTCTCTCTCCGTGGTTATTCTACATATTATGTGTATATAAGTAAATATTAGTTATTTTCTCATTCATTTTAAAGTAAGTTGTAAATATCGCATCCCTCTTCCCCTAGATATTTGTGTCTTCATTTAATAAGAACAAAAATAATTCTTGTATAACCCCCATATATTTATCAAAATCAGAATATTTAACAAAGTTCAATAGTGTTTAATATAATGCTCTTATCCAATCTCTGGTGCACATTCAGATGTGAGCGGTTGTATAGTTAGGGTCCTTTAGAACATTTTAGCTAAGTTCAGTCCCTCGCACAAGTTCACGAATTGCCACATCTCTTTGGTTTCCATTCTTTGTCATGTCACCTTAGTCTCTGAGTCTAGTAATTGCCCAGCCTTTTTTATTCTTCACGACACTGACGGTTTTGAAGGGTACAAGTCAATTATTTCATATATTATCTCTCCATTTGGGATTGTCTGGTTTCCTTACAAAGAGCATCAAACTGTGCCCTACAGAGATATGTCCTCTGTGTCACTTTACTGTTAACTTTGATCACTTAGTTAAGATAATTCACATCGTAATTCTCCACTCAAAAAGAAGTTTTTCTTTTATAACTTAGAAGTAATTTGAGAAGTGATACTTTTTAAAACTATGTAAGTGTCATATTCCTGATCAAATTTTCACTCATTAGTCTTAAAACCTATTGATTCTTGTCTTAATCAGTTACTGCAAGGATGAATGCAAAAATCATTATTTCCTAACTCTCTTCCACTTTTCTATGTTTGTTAGTTGACCTTCAGCTAGCTTTCTTCATTTTCCCTTACCTATTTCAATATATATTAATTGACCCTTATTTTATGTAATAGATTATAATTTATCATTGCCCATTATTTATTTTGATGTGTAAAGTGTCCAAATCTTAATGAAATACTACAGACATCATGGTGGCTCCAAGTCTAATAATTTATATTTAAATCACAAGAGTACATTCACTGGAGGAGTAAATTCAGTATCTCTGATCTGTGCGCCCTGCTTGCTGCTCCAGAAAACAAATTTTTCTGAACTGATTCCATGGCTTCTCTTCTTCTTTGGTTTTTCAGTGTGTTTAATCCTTGAGAAACACTGGCAGGTGCTTGAAGGGAGAAAGGAGAATGAATTCAGATATCTGTTCATTAAATATTATCATGAATGGTAATTTTACTATTTAAAGTTATTTTACATTTTGAATTAAAGAGGATAGAACTGAAGGTTGACAGCTAATTTCCTCTCAGCTATGTTGTACTGTTTTCTGATTTTAACTGTTATGGTGAGAATTCTACTGTCAACACAAGTTTTGGTTTTTGTAGGTAAAGCTAACCTGTCTTCTACTATGGTTTATTTCCAGATACTTTCATTATCCTTGGTGGTTTGTATTTCCACCCCAAGCTGTCTAGGTTTAATGTTCCTTATTTATCTTGCTTAGGGTTAATTTGCCTCCTAAATTCAGTACTCAGATCTTATTATTTCTAAAATAAATTCAAGTACTTTTTAACATTATATTTTCGCCATCCTATTTCAGATATAATTTTAGAAATGGTTTGAAACATTTATTTATTTATTTAATCTTTTAACAGTTTTCCATATTTTCTCTGCTTCAGTCTAAACAATTTGTGAAAGCTAACTTTTAGTTCACTGATTTTTGTTCTCAACCTTCTATTTCATTGATTTGCAGAATTTAAAAATTTTAATGAGCTGTCCTTTGTATGTTTTGTTTTTCTTCAACTCTATCCAACCTGACTCATGTTAATAATTGTCAGGTTGGATAGAATTGAAGAAAAACAAAATACAGTAACAATTTAAACACATCAATTTTATGCTTGCAGTCACATAACTTGATTTTCTAAAGATGTTTCACGAGTATTCATTCTAGCTTTTAACTACTTTCTCATCCAGATTGTCTTACTGTGCTTTATAATTTTACGATATAAGCTTATTCTCATTGGGGGTTGATGTAGGGACTCTTGTGATCTCTGCTCCCTTTTTCCAGGAATGGCAGTATGCATAACAGCATAGGACAACTTTTTACCAAACTTCTCAGTAGCTTTATGAACCACACAAGGAGTAAAAATTGGAATTTCAAACTGACAAAAGGCACTGGCCATTGCTTATTAGTTCTACCTTGGTCCGAGGTAGGATTTTCTGGTGACATTCTGTGCTGGTTGGTGACTTGTTCTAGGCCACGGCTTCATTCAGAATCTCACTATTGGTTCTACAGAGAATGTGCAGAGAGAGTGCCATTCCGAATCCCTGCTTCTCTTAGAAGTGTGTTGCTCTTGGTTTTCAAACATCGGTACGTAAACAAGACCAGTATCCTGCCTTGGGAAGCTGCAGCCTTATATATTCACTACTCTATTTTTATTTTGTTTTGTTTTGACCTGCACAGGTTTCTTTTCCTTTCTTTGGGAGCTCATAGCAATTAAATATTTTAAAGCTAACTATTCTGAGTTTTCATATTTTGATGGAGTTGTAAAATCTTCACTGTGTGACACTAGAGTATTTGTATTACCTTAAACAGAAACTATCCTTTAACAGTAATTCCACGATTCCCCCAAGTTGTACAGCACTAGGGAACTACTAACCTATATTCTATCCCTATAGATTTGTCTATTCTGATCATTTCACATAAATGGAATCATACACTATATAATTTTGTGGGCATCTTTTTATATAGCATAGAGTTTTCAAGGTTTGTATATTTTATGATGTAAATCAGCACTAATCTTTTGTTTTGGTTTTTCTCTGGTACTGGGAACCGAACTCATGACCTTGCGCTTGCCAGGTAGGGGCTTTGCTGATGAGCTAAATCCCCAGCCCCTTCTTTTTGTTTTTTTGATTAATAAAGTATTTTAGAGCAGTTTTAGGTTTGCAGCAAAACTGAGCATGTAGTACAGAAAATTCCCATATTCTCCAGTGCACAGTCTTCCCTCTATGGAAATTTCATGCCACAGTGGTACACTTATTATATTCAGTGGGTATATACTGACAAATAATTATCGTCCAAAGTCTTTTGTTAACATTAGGTTTCACTGTGGGTGTTGTACATGTTATGGGTTTTCAGAAATATATAATGAAAATATGCACCATTGTGATATTATATAGAATACTGCAGGACTCAACATCATGACTCATTTGAGAAATGCAAATTAAAACAACACTGAGATTCCATCTGACCCAAGAAAGAATGGCTATCATCAAAAAAATCAATCAGTAACAGATGCTGGAAAGGCTGTGAGGAAAAAGGAAACTTCTCTACTGCTGGTGGGAGTGTAGACTGGGACAACCACTGTGGGAATCAGTCTGGAGATTCCTCAAAAAATTAGGATTAGAGGTCCCATTCGACCCCGCTATTTCCCTTTTGGATATTTTTCCAGAAGAACTGAAAACATCATACTTCAGTGATATGTGTGCACCCAGGTTTATAGCAGCACAATTTGTCACAGCTAAATCTTGGAAACAACCCAAATGCCCATCAAGTGAGGAATGGATAAAAAAGATGTGGTATTTTTATACAGTGGAGTGTTACTCAGCTATAAAAAAAGATAACTCAAGGCTTTTATAAGTAAATGGATGCAACTAGAGACTATACTCATAACTGAAATAAATCAGACTCACATGTATAAATATCCTATTGTCTCACTAGTATGAGAAACTGAAAGAGTAAATCAGATCCAAAAGGTATAATAGATATTGTGAAAGAGAAAGAAGCTGCTCAAAAGAAAAGAACAACTGGGATGAGGGAAAGGAGAAAAGAAAGAGGAGAAAACTTAAAAAATATATATACACACACACAAGATAGCTAAGATAATTGTACTACTAATTTCTATTGGTTTGAAAGGAATAGTTAGTGCTTATATTGTTCTTCACTTTTCTTTTTGGTACCAGGAATCGAACTCAGGACCTTGTGCTTGCCAGACAGGCGCTTGTGCCCCTGAGCTTTATCCCCGGCCCAGTGCTTACATTGTTTGATCAATTTTGCATTCCTATATCTGATAATCTGAGCAACTATTTTGAAGATAACAACATGCATTATAATAACCATTGTTAATTTACCATCATATTGTTTTGAAATTCTGTATCATTTTTATTGTTCTTAAAAAATAATTAATAAACAAACAAAAAACCCGATAACATTCCGCTGCTAAAAGACTCATGCCCATTCACTTTTGGAAAATGTATTTAGTTTATCTCTAAGAGTTGTCAAAGCCTTGACAATTTCAGCATTGCTGAAAAGTCAAAATCTAAATCCATCTCTGAGAGTTAAGAGAAACTCTTAGCTGTGAGCCCCTGCAAAAATAAAAAGAAAATTAAACACTTCCAACATGCACAGAACATTCCCATTCCCAAAGGGGAAAACGGGGGGATAAAAAGGAGTGGGACCAAAGCAAGATGTAAACCCAGCAGGGCACCAGGTCCAGCTTTGGGGAGAAACTGTGGTTGGATATGAAGTCCAAAGGGCTTGGACGGCCCCACCCCTACAGCATTACCAGTCATTATAACCTGCAAGGCTTCATTGTTGGGCCAGTTTTGCTTAATTCTTGCAGCTCTCCTCAGATATTTACGTTGCTGGCTTCTCCAACCTTTCAGAGTCTCCACTGCACTTTCAGCTTCACATTCACTGCTTCATGCATTGTTCTGTCAAGAGCACACTGCCCAGCCTCCCAGGCCCTCTTCTCAAATCTGGGTGAAAAGCTCTCTCACTGCACAGCTCTTGCATTCTGCCTGTACATAAAAGCAATACTCTGTGAATGATGTCAAGGTCTGCCAACCTGAGCAGTAGCTCAACCCTTTTGCATTTTGCTGGTAGTTGCAGAGGCCTCTCAGTAGCTGGACTGCTGAGTATGGAGAACTGAATCCTGGGACTCAATTACCATTCCCTAGGCTACCACCAGTCTGGAACACGGTTTGCTTGGGCTGCATTCTCAAATCAGTCTTTCACTTTTCCACCTTTGAGTCTGCAAAGGATGGGGGAACTTGATCTCTCTGGGTGGCCATTTTCCAGTTTACTCAAAAGATGATTGAACATTCTTA
The DNA here is from genome assembly GCF_000276665.1 of Chinchilla lanigera. NCBI lineage: Eukaryota > Metazoa > Chordata > Mammalia > Rodentia > Chinchillidae > Chinchilla > Chinchilla lanigera. The sequence goes on from NW_004955408.1 coordinate 36,857,354, forward strand.
GAGACTTTAAATGTGTGTGTTTACAAAGTAATTTCATTAGTTATATTACTTATGGTTATTTAGGAGTAGGTCTACAGATCTCACACTGCCATTCCAGAAGTACATTAGTACATCTTTCTAATCTAGATTTCAAGGTATCTTGAATAACTTTTCAGTTTTTCTCCTAAATTTGTCAAGCTAGAGCTCTATAATTTTATAAAACCGCAGAGTCATGTAAACTCAGATTGAGGGGAAAGAACTCTCTGTTAATGGCGGTCAGCTCCTGTGGCTCTTCAGCTACTCGTCTAAAGATATGATATTTCACCTTTTGGTTTTTATCATAGTTGTTCAAGCAAACATCTCCCTGAAGAAACTCAGAACTAGACTTACGCATTTCATTTATGTAGGATTCCATAAAGGCACTGGGGAGGGGGAGTATCCTGAAGTATGCTGTGATGCTCAGACACTTGAAATCTTTAGTGGTAGAAATGTTACTTTTTGCATTCCCAATCTCTATTTTCAAGTTCTTGTAATTTGATTTTTCTTTGAGAAGGTATTTTGCCTTGTGTGCAGGTGGGCCCCTGTCTCTTCCACCTCAACTTCTGGAGTTCAGCTCAAGAGACATGTGTGCAGAGCATTCTGCCCTGGGCCAGTGATCAGCACAGGACAAATGTGGACCATGACTGCTCTTGTTGAGAGCATGGTGGTAGTAACGTACTTTGCCTATGTGCATGTTTGCCAAGAAGAATTACATTTGTGGGTGTTTGCTGTACCACGTGTGAACAGATGCTCTTTTCCTCTTGTGATCACTAAAGTCAATGTTTGTAAATCCAAAAATTCCAAAGGCCGTTGTTGCTACTGTTTGGGAAAATCTATGTGAGAAAAAAATCAACACACAGGGTAGAACTGAGGGGAGAGGTAGAGTCTGTATGGCACAACTTGGTATGACACAGTAGTGCCTAATAACACTACAAGTATGTGTGTTTAGTTTACCCACTCTACATTTCTCCCTGCATCTAATTCTGCATTCCCCTTCCTCCTTGGGTCTGGGCTGGGGAGAAATTCAACAGCTGTCTTTTGCAATAAAACATTTCTAGGAGATATGAATATTTTGTAAAAAAATAAATCCTTATTCTCATTTAACTTAGGTATTAGGCAATAAAACTACTCATTGATCACAAATGGACCCAGCTTATTCTGGCCTTCGAAGATGTGGTAGTCACCAGTTTTCCTCCCAGCTAGAGAGGGCTGTTGGTTAGGAGTTTGAGACAGGTAGCATGTAATGGTACATGCACAACTATTTAGAGACCAATGATTTAAAAAATATCTAGTGTCTATTTCTGTCATGTCGAAACACTTCTGTTTCATTCTCATGTAGGGAACACAGGCACTGTATAAAACTAGGTACTTAGGTGGCTCCTAGAAACACCCAATCTTCTTGTCAGCGGGTCTGTTGTCTTCTATCAGTGAAAGCCAAGAATAATTTAAGCTTTCTCTTGAGCCATCATTACCACCAAGAGCTGTAACTATGCATACCCGAGGGAACAGCAGGGAAAGGATTGAGTTGGGACTCCCATGGGGCTGTAAGCATATTTTTGAACAAGCTGCGGAGTTTTTCCTATAGGGATGCTTGGGAAAATGAGCCAGACTTCAGGCTTAAAATCTATAGTGGAATCATTTCCAGGTATCTTGCTGTTGTGTCTTGTGCTGCTGAAGCTTTGCAACTGTGAGAACGGACAGCCAACTGCTTGGATGCCCAGGCACTCACACAGGAGCAGCCCCTGTGAGGGACTGCGAGCAAGGCCACAGGAAGGCAAGGCTGGCCCAGCTGGAATGACTTACTCTTTCCTCTAAGGAAGTGCAAAAGCGGGAGGTCTCAGGAGAGTCTGAGTGCCTGAAAGAGCTGGCTGTGGGCACTTGCTAATTTTATGAAGGGCAGAGTTTTGCTAAATTAGGAAATGGAAAAAAGTCAGCCTCTTTGTAATTTTGCCCTTTCACACTCTGAGTAGGGTAATTGCTCTCTAGTTTGGTGTAGAATCTTGGATGGATGCCCTTTGTCTCTACTATTCTAAGATCCCTTCCCTCTGCCTTCCTCTCTTCTCCTCTTGCTCTCCCTCCTCTCCCTTCCCTTCCACCTCTCTCTGTCTCTCTGTCTCTGTCTCTCTCTGCCTCTCTATCTCTCCCTCCCTCTCTTTCATTTCTGGATAACTTTACCAGAACCTCAGGATTTCATACATATTATAAATACTTTCTCCTGTGTATTTTGGAAGCACATACAGCCCTCCATACCCCTATTCAGCTATCATCTCCACAAATCCCTACTTATATTTGTATGTTTTGCATGTTGAGGAACCCGTGCTAAAAACTGGTGCCAAGTAGACACGTTAAAGCAGAAAAAAAAAGGAAAACATTTGCATCGTTTCACAAAAGTTTTACTGTTTCATGATATTGGGTTTTCTATGATTAGTAATAGAGACTTTATAATAAAAAAGTAAAAATTTTAAACACAGATTTAATACCTAATGTAAACACCTTTAAAAATAAAAGTTTAGCTTTTAATAAATTAGATACAAAGTTTAAATTTTACCTTCTATAACATTAGTAGCTTTACTTCTCAGGCATACTAACCACACAAAAAGTTTTAAAACAGTGCCTTTTGTTACATTATTGAACTGCTTAGCAAAATATTTCTTTGAGATAATGTAAAGGTAAGTTTACACCTAATCTATAGTGATTGCTAATTACATTAGTTGAACTGGAATTAATGAGCTTTTTTATGGTTGATCCCATTTTCAATCACCTTTTTTCTCTCATCTTTTCAAACTGTACTATCTTAGGTCCTCTTTGTTACTTACAATTATTTTTGAGCCCTCTGAAATCTTGATAACTCACTTCTTTTATTTCTTATTCTGTTCTTTTTAGTTACCTTCTGTCTGGGGAGTAGACTATGAACTGTGATGTAGAAGGAATTAAACCAGCCCTAAGAAGAGAGAGCATAAAGTGATAGTTTCTTCTTCCTAGTTTTCTGATTCTCCAAGAATTTAGATCATTTTGCTATTTATAGCATTACAGCACTTGAGATCTTCTCTTGTTTAAAGCACACATTTTGATCAATTTTGTATCTGGATCATTCATTTTTGTGTCCTGAGTACTAGTCACTCATATTTCTCATTAATGCTCCTATGATATTTCTAATGCTCCCATTAATCCCAAACCTCAACTCTGCTTCCAAGCATGAGAAAAGCTGGAGGAGAGCCCTGCTGCCCAGAGACGGAGACACTGACCATCAGTGCCTACAGGGTCCTGAGTCAGCTACTTTCCCGAAAGGAGGTTAGATCCATTTGAGAAAAGGAATCAGTTTAAGGAGAATCCTTCCTGAATTTTATCTGCTGTACAAACTGTCATTAGCAATGCTTTTGGTGCACTACTTGTTTGCTCAGACTGTGCACTTTTCCTTCTATAATGGTGTGAGATTCCTGCCTGACTTTCAGGGGTGTTTCTGACCCAGAAGAGTGGTATGTGGGCACCAGTGAGCCCTCCACTGCTTATACCATCTGTCCCGTCGCCTTGATCCTGCATCTCTCTCCTTTGCTCAAGCTGAGCTCCCTTCCTCCCCAGAACCCTTACTCCTTGGTACTAGGAACTGAATCCAGTCCAGAGCCTTCACACTGAGCTACATCCCCAAACTTATTTTAATTTACTAATTATTATTACTATCATTAGGTTTTTTTTGTTTGTTTGTTTGTTTTTTTAGTAGGGTCTCTTTAACTCACTAAGTAGCCCGGGCTTGTCACAATCCTTGTGCCTTAGCCTGTCAGAACCATAGAATTATAGGTGTGTGCCACCACCGCTGGTTTCACCCCGCTTATCTAGCAAAAGACTCGTACTCTTAACTATCTTCCCTGATCCCTATCACTTTTTCCCTTGGATTTTATTCCCTATTTTCTTTTCAAGTGTTTTATTTTAAAATAGTTCTGTACTTTAAGAAAATTTCAAAAACAGCATGTTGGCTTTCTGAGAAACCCTTCTCCCAGAATCCCCTAATGGCAATGTCTGCATAACCATAATACAATGAGCTAAACAATAAAATGATCTACATGTATTATTTGAATTTTACAAATTGTTTCAGTAATATCTCTTTTTTATGGCTCAATAGTGTTCTCTTCAGAATATAAGAAGTATTTACTTTCTTCTGGCATAAATTTCTAAGCACCTGTTTTTTGTTGTTGTTGTTTTTCTATTAAATACTAAGTACTACTGACAGTGCTCACTTGGCTTTAAATTTCCTGCAACTTTAATTAAATATCCTGAGCAGCCTTTCACCCACATTCCCAAAGCCCTAATTATGAGAGCATTTCAGCACACAGAAACAATGACCGGTTCCTTCTTGTGACAGGGTGGAGTCTGCATCTGGATAAATGTTTGCTGCAGTATTTAAACTCAGAGCCAGCTCTTGTCTACAGTTTTTGAGTAAATGCATCTGTGAACTGTTTTTTCCAGCTTCACTTTTGATTCAATTTGTGAGCACATGTGCACCAACAATAACCTGATGAAGAACTAGGGATTGTTTGCAAACCTATTGTATACCTGCAAAGGGGTGCTTAAGATAGGCACACCATCAGTCAATTTATATACCTTCTAAAAGTCAGGTTAGGGCTGGGGATTTAGCTCAGCGGCAAAAGCGCCTGCCTGGCAAGCACAAGGTCGTGAGTTTGGTTCCCGGTACCGGAGAAAAACCAAAAAAA